>NC_140816.1:660000-672500 GCF_050613455.1 Vespa mandarinia | reverse complement strand
TTGAAATACTTCCTACGTACTTACTTAGTACAACTATTTCCGTTTATAACCGTTAGAAGAAGCGATTGGGATACCTATATTTTAGGTTTAATTCTATATCGCTCGGTTCATATCGAAAGATCGCCGAACTCATTGACGGATCATCGATAGGAATTCAAGAAGTTTCGAAGAAAAATAGCTCAATCTTATGGCACGCGATTATGGAAGCCCCAAACACGTCTGTGAATTACGAGCTTCCGAAGAAGACTGGATTAGTAAACAGGTTTTCTAGTAAGGGTAAAGAGATGGGAAGAAGGAACGCATAAAACGATCAATCGTAGATTTTCGATTCAATAGGATATCGAAACAAGGGAGCGAAAGGAGAGACGAAAGGAGAGGAATAAGAAAGAAACTATCTATTTAAGGGTAGAACTACGAGCTTCGTGAAACGAGTTTTTGTTTTTAATCGAGTTTTTGTTGATAATCGAACGTCTCCATCTAAATGATCATAACATTCGAGGAGATAACATTTCTAGATGGTAAAACAAAAATTAACAGGTCACACCTTCTTGTCGACAATTTTTTATTTATCGTTTGTGTAAATGTTCCTGTAGAATCGGAGATCTTAAAAGTGTTGTAAAAAAAAAAAAGAAAAGAAAAGGAAAAAATAAATAAAAAAGAAAGAAGATCGAACAAGACCTACCACTGGGGCGAGATATCCGAAAACATCCGTACATCGTAGGATTAACGTTATTCACGAGAGGTCGTTTCCAATCGTTCGGGAAGAATCCCGAGTCTCTTCGGAGAAGCCGTTCGTAGATCTCTCCCCTCTTTCCTCTTTCATCTTCCCTCTCATGTCCAGCCTAAGGAAGAAGGTGTAGGTACCGGTAGCCACGAGCCACGAGCCATCAGCTATGCAGCCATGCAGCCAGCCATCCAGCCATCCAGCCAGCCAGCCAGCCAGTCAGCCAGCCAGCTAGCCAGCCAGCCAGCCAGCATCTCGCCGTTCGACGAGATCAAAAGTGATCCATCGCTTTAAGGTTGAGCCCAGGTTCGTTGGTTCGCGGCTACGCCGTTGCTACTCAGGATTCCAGTTCTTCCCTCTCCTACCCCCTTCGTTTCAGCTCCGATCCCCGCACCCTCCGGCAACCCCACCCACCGCTCTGCCAGGAACCTGTTCCACCCCTTCCCGTCTCTCCATCGCTATCCTTCTCTCGTATCTCTCGGTTCCTCTCCTCCTACCTCTTCCCTCTTGTCCGCTCACTCTCTCTCTCTCTCTCTCCCTCTCTTTCTCTTTTACTCGAGCTCCGCTCGTTGGTGTCCCTCTGGCGTGTGCGAGAGAAAGAAAGAAAGACGGAAAGACGCGAGATGAGAGAGAAAGAGAGAGAGAGAGAGAGAAAGTGTCCGTGCACGCGCTGCCATTGTTTGCAGCGTGTGTCTCTCCGCCGTCCCTCACCACCACGACCACCACCACCACCACCACCACCACCACCACCACCACCACCACCACTACCACTACCACTACCACCACCACCATCACCATCACCACCACCACCACTACCACCACCACCATCACCATCACCACTACTACTATTACTACCCCACCTTTCTCTCTTCTCTCCTCTCTTCGTTCTCCAGCCGTCCCTTTTCCTACCCAGCCGTCGACCTTTTCTTTCGTTCACTTTTATTCTTCCCACCTCCCAACCCGCTCGCGACTCCTTTTTTCAGACTGGTACGATTTTTGCCTATGGGCAACGGGGCCCCCAGATGCAATTCTCTCGGGCCCCGGTTGTTGCGTTCTCGAGTATTCGAGTTTAAAGCTAGAATCGAAGGTGGTAAGAAGATATGCAAGGTTACTGGAAGAAGGACGTAACTGGGGCGATGATCCTCGCGCGCTCGGGATCACCAGAGCTCTCCTCCTCCCTCCTTCTTCCCTCTCTCTTTCTCTCTCTCTCTCGCTCTCTCTCTCTCTCTCTCCATCCCTTCCTCTTTCTTCTACTCTTCCACCTCCTACCGCGTCCTCTCCTTACCACACTTTTTATCCCGAACTAACCATGTCTCCCATTTCTCTCTTTCCCTCGTTCGCTCGTGCCATCGGAGACTACTCGTCGAGAAGAGACGTTACCAGGACAATGATCTCCATGAGAAGTCTTTCATAAGACAATTTCTGCTCTGTATAGTCAATACTAATCGTGTAATCTGTATAATAAACATCTGATATTTGATCTGATAAAATAATATCGTTCTGATTTTTATTATCGATCCGTTTTTCCATTGCTTTTCTTTTTTTTCTTCTTTTCTTTCTTTTTCTTTTTTTATTTCTCACAAATCAATTGCAACAATTTTGCGACAATTTTGCGAACGTAATAACGAACCTAAGCAATTTTTGTATGGTAATTCTCCCATTTTCAAAGTCAATTAAAAATTTTTGTAGGTAGTTACGTACATACATTCGTTCTTTCATTCGTTCGTTCGTTCGTTCGTTCGGCATTTCTCGAAACGAAAATTCCAAGCGAGCGTGTGGCCGCAACGGTGCGCGCGAACGCGACTTGTAAACCAGTTTCGAGCGACGTTCTTGCTTTTCGTAGCGCGCGCGGCGAGGAGACAGCGTCCCTACGCGCTTGGACGTGGGACCGAGAAAGAGAAAGAGAAAGAGAGAGAGAGAGAGAGAGAGAGAGAGAGAAGAGAGAAAGAGAGAGAGGGAGCTTTTTTCTGAGAGATTTTTTCTTCGTCTTTTTTTTTTCTTTTTTCTTTCTTTTTTTTTTCATTTTTTCTCCCCTCCCTTCTTCTGCAAGACGGGAAGGAAGCGAACGAGCTCCCATCCTGAGGACATTAATGATTTTTTGTCCGTGCTTCTCATAAACTGGTTTCTCGCATTCGGTCAATATTGTAAGCGGGAAAAGCGTTCTTGTTTACCAGTGTCGATAAGCTCTAGCTACGGTATCTTTCGGTACGTGGACGCAGTTGTTTGGCGCCAATGGACCTGCCTCGTAAAGGGAGAAAGAGAAAAAGAGATAGAAAAAAGAAGAAAAGAAGGAAAGAAGGAAGGAAGGATGGAAGAAGAAAGCTAGGCCGAGACGAGTCGAGGGGAGACTTTGAGCTCGCAGAGAAAAGAGGGATGAGTCTCGATGCAATTTGAAAGTGGGGGATTGAGAGGAAAAGAAAAGGCAGAAGATGGTGCTGAACGAGATGAAGAGGAGGAAGAAGTGCGAAGGAAAACGAGAAGGTGGAGGCCTACATTTCGAATGCAATCTTTCTCTCGTCTGATTTTCCTCTCCTTTTCTCTATCCATTTTTTTCTTTTCTTTTTTTTTGTATATCTTATTCAAAATATCTTCTTTCTTTTTATCGTTTAAACGTTTCTTTGGTACGTACGTATATACGAAGATATTTACATGCCGCGTCATTAATTCGACGATTCGATTATCAAATCAATTCTAATAGGACCAATTTTTAAATTCAAACGCTAATCGCAATTAGAAAATTCGTAAGGATTTGAAATGTTCACGGAGGATTGGTGGAAACACAACGGCGAAACGATGTCACCGGGACAACATCGTGAATTAAGCGACGACGTTGGAAATTAACCCCCTTGAACCACCCTCTGGATTTACCCCAGGTGCTCGTCAGTGTCCGACCCTGAAGCCAAGAGCATCGTAAACTTGCTTGCTCGTTCGTTTTACTGTCGTAAGAGGGCTGCACGTTGAAATTCCGCATAGTTCTGCGCCAGAGCACAAAGGATGAGAATAGTGAGGAGTAAATATTAAAGGAGAAAAAGAAAAAAGAAGAAAAAAAAATGAAAGAAATGAGATCAAGCAAATCAAGCGGATTTTTCTTTCGACGTCGATTTTTATGATCACGCGACGAACTTTCAACTGACGTTCGATGAATTTTTTTTTAAATCCAACCGTAGCCCCATCAATGTATATAATCGCAAACGAAACGAAAACGAAAAGAAAAACGAAAACGAGCATCTGAGTTGCTAGAAAATATAATATAACCGATCGTTCAGCGAGAGAAAAAAAATCCAAAATAATTGAATACAATCGAAAGACGTGACGTTAAATACACAACGTAATGAAACTATATATACCGATCTCTAACATAATAGTCGAAAATTAACAATGATCGACGACTTTAGATCCTCCGTATGGACCAATCGTTTATCTTGCACGCGTGGCCCAGAAGATACGTTGTTCTTGTCTCGGAAGTCGCGGGATAGAAAGAGGTCGGCCCATTCATTTCTTTGCTCGAATGTGATACGATGGGTAGGAGAAAGAAAGGAAAGGAAGAAGGAAGGAAGGAAGGAAGGAAGGAAGGAAGGAAGGAAGGAAGGAAGGAAGGAAGGAAGGAAGGAAGGAAGGAAGGAAGGAAGGAAGGAAGGAAGGAAGGAAGGAAGGAAGGAAGGAAGGAAGGAAGGAAGGAAGGAAGGAAGGAAGGAAGAAAGGAAGGAAGGAAGGAAGGAAGGAAGGAAGGAAGGAAGGATGTGAAGAAAGACAGGCCAAAAGAGAGAGAGAGAGAGAGAGAGAGAGAGAGAGAGAGAGAGAGAGACAAATAAAATGAAAGAAAGAGATAGAGAGTGGGTGGCTCTCTCGCGAAAATTATCGCCTAGACCGTATACGGCCCTGGAGAGCGCGTCATCCCCTTTAACCGGGGGATTGAATTTTTCCCCGACGTGGAGCTCCTGGCACAGGGTGCGCACGACTCCGACGGCCTGCACCCATCCCCCGGAACCACCACCTACCCCCTTTCCAGCTCTCTCTCTCTCCCTCCCTCTCTCTCTCTCTCTCTCTCTCTCTCTCTCTCTCTCTCTCTTTCTGCTCCTCGTTCGTTCCACCGTTCTCCCGTGGACAATACTTGTCCAATCGTCGCGCAGGGTTGCCCGTAGCAACTCTTCGTCATGGCCAAGGTGCTCCTAGTAGTAACCGGCAATGAAATTGTCCACTTTCGAGCCGTGCACGATTCTAGAAGAGAAGGCAAAAAAAGTACGAGAACTAGGGTGGGAGGGGTACGGTGAAGGAGGAGAGTGGGAGGAAAAAATAGAAAAAGAGAGGAGGGAGAGAAAGAAAAAGAGAAAAAGAGAGAGAGAGAGAGGAGAACGCAGAGAATTTCGCCTATCTTCCAGCGGTACTATTCGTGTTTAATGCTTCGGGCTATTGCGAGAGTCCTACGGCAGCCACGATTAAGAAACAAGAAGAACTCGGTCGACGAATCCAACTCCTTCTTCTTTCATTTCGTATCAACCTCTTAAAGGTTAATCAACGATCAGGATCTTTCTGTTAGATTTTTAAAAACGAAGAGAACGTTTGTAATGTACAATTTTACGAGCTTAGAAAAGAACTCGAAGACTGTTCAAAATTTGAATGATCGATTAACTTAGATTTTGATGTATCGCTGATCAAAAACAGAGGATATTAGAATATTAGCGAAAGGTATTTAAAGATACGGAGAAAATAAAAAGGAATGATCAGTAAACAGAAAAAGGATCTTTCAAGTAACATACGATAAAGAAACTAAAGTGGTGGGGATCAGGTGGAGTAGTACTAGTAGTAGTAATAGTAATAGTAGTAGTAGTGGCATAAGAGGGTAAAGGAGGAGGGGTTTTGTAGAGTGGAAAACGGGAGGATACGCCTCAAAAGGTAGCCGACGTGTTCGCTTTGACGGATCCTCGTGTCGCCCTGGCGACCAAGCGGATTAGCGCCGGATCGTCGGCACTCGCGCGGAACGAGGCGCTTCGCGAAGCGCCGCTCTCTAGCTAGCTGCGGGCGCCACGATGATAGAAAAGACCGACAGCTAAAAATGACATGCACGCAAATGCACTAACATGAGACGTGAGAGAATAGGTTAGAGTGTAACCGAGATTGAGAGAGGATTCCCTTATCGTTGGCTTTATCTCTCGTTCACGAACAGAAAAGAGAGAGAGAGAGAGAGAGAGAGAGAGAGAGAAAAGAAATAATAAAAAAAAAAAGAGAAGAGAAACAAAAATGAAAAACGAAAAAAAGAAAGAAACTTATTAATTTATCGATTGTTAACGACGAATTTACTTGGAAACTAATTTATATCTGATCTAAATAGTTGTACTCTTATAAAAAATGTTAAAACCTGTTCTTGTGTCTTCCTCTTTCCTCCCTCATCCCCCTCCCCCTAGACGCGATATATACAGTGAAAAATGATAATGACATCTATGACGAGGGTATACCTTCATTTTTCTTTTTTCTTTAAGTTTCTCCTACGTTATTACTTCCTTCTTATTCCTAAACTTTAATATCACTTTGATAATAATTTTTTTCTACGTATTGAATATATATAAATATATAAATATATATATATATATATATATATATATATATATATATACTTTATATATATATATATAAAGTTTCTCAGAAAGATAAATTTCTAGTGTCGAATGCAACATCATTATTTTTCGCGATAGGATGCGCATGGGCCATGACGAAAAATCGAAAAATTTAGCGAATGGAACTTTCCGAAGATAAGGAGGATATATGCAAGTGGTGGGTTCGGCCCACATGACACGATAGAAGGTCGAAACGGTAGGTGCGGAGGACATCACCCTAAAGTAAACGAAGACAAAATTGGAACACAGGCTAAAGGACTTTTACGCAGTTTCATATATAATACTTTCTTCTTCAAATTGAACCACTTACTCCAACTTTCTCATCCTGTTATTCCTTTTTCTTTTTCGTCCGAATCATTCTACCAACACGCGATTCTTCATATATATATATATATATATATATATATATATATATATATATAAACAAAAAAAAAACAAAAAAGACAGAAAAAAGCACAGTTATATGAACGATACCTACGTGAACAACTAATAGAGAGTCTAACACGTAATTTAATCATGCAAATGTGTTTCACGTTGGTATTGTAGTAGAAAACAAGAAATCATCAAACATGTTTTCGACTTTTATCTTGCTTGGTCCAAGCATCTCTCTCTCTCCCTCTCCCTATCTCTCTCTCTCTCTCTCTCTCTCTCTCTCTTTCTTCCTTACCTCACAGTTTACTCAGCCCCAAAGTCACAAGACCCACCATATTATTTAGATCCAACCGGATCGGTACGTTTGTATGCGTATATAAAACGTGTATAAATGATCGCGAAATCGTTTTGTAGCGGGACGACAAAGCGGCACACGCCACGCACCACGTCTTATCCGTTTCAGGCTAAAGAGCTTAACGACCAGATTACAGGAGAGATCGTCGTTCCAACAAAAGGGTGATGCTCGCCGATTTGACGTGGAACGCCCCGTACTAAATGCATACCTTGCATTCGCGAGTGCGAAGAAGTGCATGCATGTCCGTGTTGTGAGCACGCGACCCGTCTATATTTGTGTGATCGTATGCGTGTACCAACACGAACGTTCTTAACCCTCGGTGTTACATGCCCTTGCGTAAAGCTCCTCTGGCTATGTGCCTCTCGGAACGATGCGCATGTGTTGTAACTATATACATCCTCCTATAATACATAGGGAATAATCTATATATGAGAACGTACACACTTTCAACTACACATAGGTAAGATACTTTCGTGTATGTGGATACATATGTACCCATTGCACATATATTCAAAGAGGAGGAGATGTTCACAGGAAGAGAAAGAAAGACAGAGAGAAAGAGAAAAAGAGAAAGAGAAAGAGAAAGAGAGAGAGAGAGAGAACCAGGGTCGAATGATCAGCCATAAACTGAGTCAGCGGAGATAGTATTGTCCTCCGCCATCCCTCGTACATTCTCTCTCTCTCTTTCTCTCTCGTACGCAAGATCCCAACCACCCTATGATTCCACCTCGTCCGCAGACTAAACTTGGAGAGGGAGACGAAGGAGAAAGAGCAAGTTAGAGAGAAAGAGAGAGAAAGTAAGAGGGGGAGGAATGACGCCGTGAAACTATCGTACCGTACGCGTCACCGACGATGAAACTCCGCTACGTTTACCAAACGAAATCTGAAATGCCATTCGATTTTCGTTCAATTTCTTCGAGCACCACTATTATCACTACTATCACCACCCCCTCTTTGCATCCCTTCCATTTAGATGGTGGATAATTAAAGAAAACGAAAGAAGAATGAAGTAGGAAACATCGAGTCATCGTCAATAGGGATCTCTTTCTTAGTCGTCTGCTAACTCTTCTACATTCGTTGAATGAAACGATCGAGAAGTTTAACTTCGATCGAGTGACTCCCGCTAATGAAAGGCACTGTATGGTTAGCCGCTCCTCGATGCTCGACCAAACGTCGCCGGTCTGTTTGCTCCGTTTTGTCGCACGGTAACATGTCGCTAGGTATACCAGGGATATTTTAGATGGGGAAACAACCTCGTAGCCGAGAGGATAGGTTAGGTTCGATTAAGGCGCCTGTTGGTTACCCGTCCTAACCCACGCCTATACCTTCTCACGCCTCTAAGAACTCTGATCGACGTTATCATCGCCAATGAAAAACATTTAATTTCATCTGCATCGTATAATCAACCTGGGCCTACGTTAACCCGATATCTACATATCGATATGTCTAATCTCATCTACTGTAACCTCCTTCCCTCTCTCACCCCGCCATCCCCCCCCTCTACCAATTCACCATTTGAACACCGAGAACGAGAGAGGGAGAGAGAGAAAGAAAAGAGCGATTAAAGAAAAATCCCTAGGTTGGTTCAACGAAACTGAGACAAATGGTTTCCGTTAAGTATTATACGAATGATAACGTCAAACGGCAAGAGAAGAACGGACTCGTTTAGTCTTGTAGAAGCGAACGTGCAATCGAGCGTAGCGGGCGTGAGTATGAACGGGTCTTAAATCGATCAGAAGAAGTACAGGAGCGGCTCAAGAAACATGCCCGGTGCATAGCCCGAGGGCCGGTTAACAGAGAGGCATGCAACAGGCCACTGCTAGCTTCGTAGAAAGAGAGAGAAAGAGAGAAAGAGAGAGAAAGAGAGAGAGAGAGAGAGAGAGAGAGAACACCGCGGGTCCGGTAAGACTCGCTCGGATCAAAGCACTTACGATGGTATTTATGGGCGCTCCTTAAACCGCCCTTTCGTACGCTATGAAAACATTTCATTCATCACGCGTACGTCGTGAAAGCCAATTACCGTGGCGCCCTTTCTTAATTAAAATCCCCCTTACCTTCGTGTGTCCTCCTACTACCACAACCATCACTACCACCGACGTCACCGTTGCCACCGCCTCCACCTCCACCAGGAACTACATGCGCTGATACAACAAAGTGTAACGATGCGAACAAGAGCAATTCTGACGTCTCAATGGAAAGAAAAGAGAGAAAGAGAGAAAGAAAGGGAGAGAGAGGGAGAGAGAGGGAGAGAAAGAGAGAGAAAGAGAGAAAAAGAGAGACCATGACCATGACCACGAAATCCTGCATCTTGTTATACCTTTCAACTATAATTTGTAATACATTTCCTTCCGATCGACAGGCAGGAAGAACCTAGACAATAGCGTTGTTGTTGAACTAATAAACGCGAACGGTTTACTTTCACGAACTCTTTCGAACACCAATCCTATTCAACCATTCACGTACTTTCACGTCCAGGAAGATGGGAATCAATGAGTAGAAGTTTATTACAGGCGTTGAGCATGGTTTCCTTGGTACATCGGAAGAGCGCCCTTAACCTAATAACGTCTGATGCATTCACGAGATTCGGTCAGAGAGAAGCGAGGGGTTGATGCACTGACTATCTCTCTTCCTCTCTCTCTCTCTCTCTCTCTCTCTCTCTCTCTCTTTCTCTTTCTCTCTCTCTCTCTCTCTCTCTCTCTCTGTCTCTGTCTTTCCCTATCACGTTCTCCAACTTCTCCCACTATGTCCACCCACCCCTTTCGTCCGCTTCTCGCGTAATTGCGAAGACTAACGAAGTTAGTGTTCCGCGGTAACGATAATGAGGACATTACAACCCCTAATTAAGGATCGGCGTGTCCGTTCGCGTCGGCGTCGCATCGGAAAATCATATCGTGAAATCGACAAAAACGTCTCGCGGCTACTTCACTTACGACATCTTTTCTTTAGAGAGAGAGAGAAAAAGAAAAGAACACCCGAAAAAAATAGGAGAGAAAAAGACAAAAGCAAAAAAAGAAATGACCTGTCACATATGTAAGTAGAATCGCATTTAGGTGAATTATGCTAAATAGTCAAACATGGTGATATTTGACTGTTAAAGAAAGAAGATAGAACGGTATCGAACGTGTTCCTTCTTATTCTTCTTTTTTCTCTTTTTTTATTCTTTTCTTTTATCTTTCGACTAGCACGAGGAGTCTCTCCTTGGTGAAACAAGCGAACCACATGAAACTAGTACGTTTCCGTGGTTTTATAACTTGTTGGGCTACACCCACCTATCTTAGTCAATAGATTTACCAGTGAATAGATACTATTGTGTAGAAGCTCGAGTGTCCCTCAGGGAAAAGAATAGCGGTAAGAAAGGAACCACGAACGAAGAATGAAAAAGAGGAACGCGTACATTATCGTCTCTTACGAAAAATCTCAAACTATCCACTCCCTCCCTCTCATACCTCTCTCTCTCCCTTTCTCTCTTTCTCTCTCTCTCTTTCTATCTATCTTTCTCACGAACGAAGCTCTCTAAGACTACAGAGGTTTTTTTCTCACGATTCGGAATAAGTATTCTTCGACGGTTTCGCGGTCAAAATGAGCAGGCTATCGATTTCTTAAAACACGATTCTCCCTCGCGATTCAAATGTTAAAATTCAGGTAATAGGAGCAAGAAATATATACATATATATACATATATGTACGTA
This sequence comes from Vespa mandarinia, assembly GCF_050613455.1. Taxonomy (NCBI): domain Eukaryota; kingdom Metazoa; phylum Arthropoda; class Insecta; order Hymenoptera; family Vespidae; genus Vespa; species Vespa mandarinia. Next base: position 661,748 of record NC_140816.1, on the reverse strand, counting down.
TAAATATATATGTATATATATATATATATATGTATATATATATATGTAATATATATATATACGTATAAATATATATATGTAATATATATATATATATATATATATATATATATACGTATAAATATATATACATGTAATATATATATATATACGTATAAATATATATATATATATGTAATATATATATATATATGTATCACAAGGAGAACGATCAAAAGAGTGTCTCGGGGAAGGGGTTGAAATTATTTTTTTGGGCTCGATGCCAATTTCTGACACGAGGAACCATCGTGTCAGTAGCGCGAATATAGATATATTGCTTTGATAATATTCTTTGCTTGCTACATATACACATCAAGTGAATGATAAAAGGACGTAAACGGCAAAAAAAAAGAAAAAAAAAAAAGAGAGAAAAAAAAGCAAGAAAAAAAAACGAAATTTTGGCCGGCACGAAGGCAAACATTTGTTAGGGAAGTTTCATGTCCTTGGAATAGTTTCGTAACATTGATATGTGTACTTTCCTCCTCTCCCTAGTGTCAAACAAAATACATATATTTCATAAAATCTCTTGATCGACATTTCCGATTGTTTCGAAGAAACACGATTCGCGTGTTCCTGAAATGAGATGAAAAAGGTCTTTTTGAATTTGCTAGAAAACGTAAAAAGTAAAGACAAGATTATATATAAACCGATCCACCACTCCAAGCTTCTATTTTTACCTGTATACTTTAAATAGGGTTTTATACGAACTTGTCGTTCGTTGTTTTCGAATTCTTTGCCAAAAATTTGTCATAAGCACGAAGATAGACCTTAATGCTTATACGTTCGTCCCTAAAAATACATTGACCAATAATAACATATATATGCAAAATAAAAAGAAGGAATAAAAACTTTAACAAAAATTAATGAACGTCAATACAAAAAAAAAAAAACATCAATCATCAAGAAAAAAAAAGGATAAGGAAAAAAGAAAGATAGGTCGTCGTATCAAACGATAAAAATGTATGTGACCAAGCCATTAAAAGAAATCTTTTAATCTTTGACGAATCTTGTTTTCCTTCATATAATTCTCGTTGAAAAAACCATACGCACGATGTTTTTAAATAATTATATTTATTATTTATTTGCTAACAAAAACCGAATCTTAGAGTCTAAGTTTAACGTATCAATGTCATTTACTAGAGTCGATTATTGAAATTATCATTAAATTCTTCTATACTTGCACCTGCAAATGGTTAACAAGACTCGTGCCGCGAGGTGTTAATGACATTAGCAAAACCGTCAGCGTCCAAGATAGGGCTCGTAACACAGGGCGGATCGTCGCCCCCGGTAAATATTTATTCGTCGTTGTGCCGCGTAAAATTGAAAATCTTTATAATGTCAGGCCACCGCGGCGCATACTAAGTCCCGTATTAGCATACATCGCTTAAATCTTGATTCGAGTTTATGGCGGGGCTGTAGCCGCAAAGTGAGGAGGAGGAGGAGGAGGAGGAAGAGAAGCGGAAAAAAAGAAGTAAAAGAAGAAGAAGAAGAAGAAGAAGAAGAAGGAGAAGACAAAACCTTGTAATAATTGTACAAGGACATTTGAACCTTTATATATAAAATAAATAAATCTTTGATATTAACACATCATGTGTTTTAACTAATAAATAGATAAAATTAATTTTATATAAATTTTTATAAATAATATTAAGAAAATAAGAGTTATTAATCATTACTTATTATATTAATCATTAATCAAGAAAAGATTT
>NC_140816.1:635000-640000 GCF_050613455.1 Vespa mandarinia | reverse complement strand
GCAGACGCACGAGCAGAGTCGGCCCGACCACCACCACTACCACCATCGCCACCGCCACCACCACCACCACCACCACCACCACCACCACCACCACCGTCACCGTCACCACCACCGCCACCTCTGTTCTCCTTCCCCTCTCGACCGGGGAAGACTGAAGGAGGAAAGAGAACCAGAGCGGTTCTCAACTTTTACTCTTGTAATCCTCGCTTCTCGAGTTAATCATTTCAATAAGATTCTCTCTCTATTAGAGTCTTACTCTCTCTCTCTCTCTCTCTCTCTCTCTCTCTCTCTCTCTCTCTCTCTCTCTCTCTACAAACACACACACACATACACACACACACAGACACACATATTAGTAATAGTATTCTAAGATCAAACGAAATCATCCGGGATGATTTAATCGCTCTGCCATGTTAAGTTAATTCATCCTACGCATTCAGATAATATAGATTTATAGAAGATATATTCTTACGTTTAAGCAATATATATATATATATATATATATATATATATATACATATATATATACATATTATTACGATCAATAGGAAAAAATATTTCAAATAATCTAATGTTAGCAATTCTTGTTGACACATTTTCCCAATTCCAACCTATGACGTAACCTATCAACTTTTCTCTAAATAATTAAAATAAAAACGGATATGTTGTCAAAGTATTACGTTTTTATAGATATAACAACTACCATCTAACGAATGTCCCTTCGAGATATCTCTGCACGTGCCGCTAAACTATCGATCGGCCGGTCACGACAGGACGATCGAATTTCAAGTCCTTGTCCCGATGTTTCTACGACGAAAAAGGAAAAGAAATCAAAATAGGTGGATGGAGAAAAGAATTATGATGATAAAACATCGACATGGTGATCGCGTTGAAAATAGAAAGATATAGTGGATGACAAATAATTCATAAATGACGGATCGAACGCGTTGAGATATCGTGAAAAATTAAAATATAGGAAACATGAGAACCGTCGTTCTTTCTCTCTTTCTCTCTCTCTCCCTCTCCCCCCTCTCCACAATCTCCTTCCTCCTCTACCCCTCTTACAAACCGAGCCGCTCTCTCACCGTAACGCGGGGTAGCTAGGAGGGTTTAGGGAGAAAGGAGGGAAGGGGAGGTGGGTCGCGTACAACAACATACAAAAGTCCGCATCACCTCCCTCGGTATAAGTCAGCTCAAAAGTATTTCACCGTTCAAAACAATAGGGATTTTTCAAAGATTCTTTCTATCCAACGTATATTTTTTTTAGAAAATAATTTTCTTCAAAAATACGTATATATTATTTCTTTTTTTCTTCACCCTTCTCGCTATTATATAAGTAAGAATCATAATTATATTTCTTTTTTCTTTCTTTAATTTTTTGATCTTTTTTTTTCTCGTAATAAACAATTTTCATCGTACTTAAGAAGAAATAGATTAAAATACGAGAAACGAATTCTAAGGGTTTCTGAGATCTCGAAGAATGTGGACTGACCGGAATACAAGCGATAAATAACAGTGACTACCTGGGAAACAATCTTATCTAGGAATATCCGCGCCTCTTGAAAACAACTTGCAGCGTCCTCTCGTGTTCTACATGTCGATGATATGCACCTCGACCTTCGTCCTTCTACCTTCTCCTTTTCTCTTTTCTTCTTTTAACTTCCCTCTTTCTCCTACCTTTTCCTTCTTCTCCTCCTTTTCCTCCTCCTCCTCCTCCTCCTATCGGAAGGACGAAGGAAGCGGCTCTGAATCGCGTGAGCACGTTAAAACTTGGAAGAAGGGAGACTTCCGGTTAAGGACTAATTAAATTCGCGAAGAGTCCCACTCGCAAAGTAATTACACTATCCAATGAGACTTTCATCGTGTTGCATTATGCACCATCTTCTTATCGCACGTTCCGCCGGAACGATAATTGCTACTTCGTATAACACTCCCCACATGTTGCCCACCCGAATCATAATCGCGTTACAATGCCACAGAATTTGAAGGAAAGGAAAAAAAGAAAAAAAAAAGAAAGATCTAATCGGCAAACTATAATTTTTTATCAATTATAAACACAAACTGCGTTACGAACATATCCATTGTATTTCTCTTAACATTTTTTATTAACGCTTGATCCATAATTTAGAACGATCCATATATATATATCATATATATTATATTATATATTATATATTATATATATATATATATAAATTAACTATAATATAAACGCGCGAAATTATGTAATGACTGATGAAAAAATATACCGTAACGATATTTATATTAAAGTAAATTGAAGGACACTCACCCTTGATCCATTCTATCGACAGGACCACCAGGACCCATCATGGCCGGATGTCCAGGTCCCATCGGACCCGTCATGGGATGTCCTCCAGGTCCGAAGGGACTTCCAGGTGGTATACCGTACTGTGGTCCACCAAAGGGTTGACCAGGTGAAGGAAAATGAGGATTGCCACCTCCTGGAGGTACGAAAGGTGGACCAGAGGAACCAGGTCTACCGACGAACTGAGGCGGTCCTCCAGAGGGTGAACCAAATGGACTAGGTCCGGGCCCATTGTAGGGTGGCCCAGAATTGTTAGGTGGAGGTGGAAATCCGGAGGAGTTTGGTTGTGGTCCAGGACCAGGCGTTGACGAACCACTTGGTGCTGGAGACGCTGTATACTGAGGTGTTGCTGAACCAGGTGGTGGACCTTGATACGGTGGTGCACCCGCTGGACTTCCGGCTCCACCAGGAAACGGACTTGGTCCTTGAAAACCAGCATTACTAGGTGGTCCACCCGTATTATTGTAAGGGCCCGATGCCGGACCTCCACCCTGACCAACAGAATTCGGCGTAAAAGGTGATGCCTCCGAGCCGGGCGGCGGGCCCTTCCAGGAGGCTGGTGTCCCTGGATCCTCCAGCGTGGTGGTGGCTGCCAATGGCGTGTTCAGGCGGCTGCAGCCTGGAAAAAAACATTATATATATAAATAAAATATTTCTTGACTCAAAAGGAGAAAAGTTGATAAAAACGATACTAAGGAAGAAAGATTCCATATTACATTAATACTTTGTTCATAATATTCTGATTTGATATTTATTTAATAGTACTATAACTATATGCAAGATAAGTATGTATAAGATGATATGGAGAGATGTTATTGGTATTTATAGAAAACTTACTGCGTCACTAATCTATTAAGCATATTATAATACTGTTTATGCAATATCTTGGAATTTTATTATAGTAAACAATTTATCTCAAATTGTATACTTTTATTATCAGAAATTTTTTCTATTTTATAATCTAAAATCATTGCATATCAACTAAATATGGATGTTATGACAGTGATGTAACATATAAAAGACTAGTTTGCTACATATAACAATGTTCTTCAACAGAAATAGCATTATTAAGATCTCTCGCACTATATAAAGCTATTGAAAAAGACAATGATACAGAATATATGCAAAGAATTTCATCAGCATAGATTTTCTGTCCATCAATTTATCTATGCAGGCTATCTAACCTGTATCCTAACCTCCACAAGAAACAAGTTGCAACGTTAGAACAAAACGAATAACAATAAAATAGATATAAAAACTCACCATTATTCGTCCCATTGGCCTTCATTGTCCTATGTTCCACCGATTCATTCCATAGCACCGATCACACACAGTAGTAAAATCCAGCACGAGATGAAAAATGGTTGGAACGAAAAAACGTGAGAAAATAAAAGCTCTCGTTGACGAACAATCAATTAAGGCCGATTATTTCATACGAAGTTGATATATTTCGCGCGAGAACGTTAAGAATAATACGAAACTCTGAACGTTTGAGGTTATGTACCGGCAACCTAACCTCCAATACGACGAAGGAGACCGATTCGCGAGTGGGAACGAAGCGCTATTGCTCCCTTTTAATTCGCGCACAACACAGATCACTGTTCTTTCGGCGTTCTCGATCGCGTGCAGGGTCTCGCGCGCGTACTTACCGGAAGATAGTTCGATTCTCGAAAATAGAAAGAGGAGCCGCCGTGTCGCGGTCGCGTCGCCGGCATCTTCGCGGTCGCGCTTTATTTCGTGTTGCTCTCACCCCTCTTAGAATGTCCCGCACGAGCTCGCGCCGTTATACGAACGCGGACCGAGCAAGGGACGCGTGCGAAGGCCCGACATCCCGCTCAAGTCTCATTCATCGTCGCACTGTAGAAAAAAAAAAGTCCGTGGATTTACGACGGGCCAAAACACGAGCGTAGAGAGAGAGAGAGAGAGAGAGAGAAAGAGGAAGAAAGAGAGAGAGAGAAAGAGAGAGAGAGAGAGAGAGAGAGAGAGAGAGAGAGTAGCGACAACGGTGGCAGACGCGCACACGACGCGCACACGACGCGCTACGCGCACACACACTCTCACACGCACACGCGCTCGCTCTCTCGTGCCGAGAGAGAGCGGCAGTGGAGCAACGGCACACACGATGATATTATGATGACGATAGCGAAGAAACCACGAAGATCACGACGACGTTTACGAAGACAACGACAACGACAATCACGAAAACGACGACGGCGACGACGACGACAATAACGACGACGACGACGACGACGACGATGAGGATGACAGTGACGACGATGACGATGGTGACGACGTGACGTGACCAAGCGAACGATTACGTACAATGTACGACGACGAGAACGACGAGGATGGCGTGCGCGGGGTGCGAGTGAGAGGGAACGAGAAGGAGAGCCGAGCGCGAATAAACACCACCGGAGTCAGTCACAGACGCACCTCTCTCTTCGACAGGGACGTGCGCGCCGTCGATGGCGCCACCGATGCTCTCCCTACTCTTGTGTTCACTCACACTCGCTTTCTCTGTCTCTATCTTTGTCTCTATTTCTTTCTCTTTTCCTCTCTCTCTCTTTCTCTCTCTCTCTCTCTTTTTCTCTCTCTCTCTCTTTCTCTCTCTATCTCTATCTCTCTATCTTTGTTTCTTTTTCTTTTACCATTCCTCTACCGAAACAAAGTTTCC
>NC_140816.1:600000-630000 GCF_050613455.1 Vespa mandarinia | reverse complement strand
ACTTGAGAATTGTCTTACCTGAGAGTAATTGATCGAAAGAAAAACAATATTATATAATAACAGAACTTATATTGGAATTGATCGATCGATCGATTTTTATTAACCGTTGTCATTTAAATTAGCGTCTTATAGATCGATAAACGAACGAAGAAAATCGTGAAAACGTATCAAAACAAAAGGATAATATATTACATATATAGATAGATAATATATATATATATATATATATATATATATTAAATATTATATATAGGTAAGTAATATATATATAAATATATATACTTGATAAGAGTATGCAACACGATACAAACATTCGAGCCTAGAGTTAGATTTAATCAGGGTCCGATTAAAAATACATAGAATAGGATGATGATGATGTTCGAGGGGAAGGGGCAAGGATAAGGCGGTAGTGGAAAATAGTTATTGAAACTGTGTATATGGGGGGGGGTGTGAAGGGAAAAAAAATGAAAGAAAAAAGAAGCGGAGGAGTTGAGGGAAGAAAAGGAAGAGACGAAAGAAAAGGAAGGAAGGAAAGAAGTAAGAGAGAGAAAGAAAAAGAAAAAAGAAAACAGAAAAGTGGAACGCGAGGGTCGGTATTTTCTCGTCGTTGATTTTCGTCTCGAGAGCGAGCACGTGGTTCGGCACGAGGCGAGTGACAGTCTCGGACAGTTCGTACACAAGTACGTTCCACTGACCCCCGCTCGAACGACGATACGGGAGACGAACAAGAGAACACCGGCCCTTGGGGGCGGCGCACGTGCTTTAGCGGACTTCTCCTGCGCTTTTGCTTCGCGACTACGACGACTAGTCTGATCCGCCTCTTCTCTCACTCTCTCTCTCTCTCTTTCTCTCTTTCTCTCTTTCTCTCTCTACTCTCTGTCTCTCTCTTTCTGTCTCTCTCTGTCTCTCCCTCTGTCTCTCTCTCCCTCTCTCTTCTCTCACTCTCTCATTTTCTGTCTCTCTTGCTTGCTTCCGAGCAAAGCAGCCCCCTCACTCCGATCTCTCCCTCTCCATCCTTCAAAGATATTAGGATAAGTTTCATTCATACGAAGTTCGGAACAAATCTCAACCTTCGGAAAACGGCTGACCCTACCAACGATGTAAACGAGTTACGCTCGAGTTCGTACAATTTCAATTATTTTCTAAAAAGTTTCTATTCGCGTAATAACGATTACGCGATTCGTTTTGTTCATTCGTATATTCATTCCTTGGCCGATTCGTGATATAATACTTATGAGTAACTGAGGAAGTATATTATTGAGTTGACTTAATAAAAAAAAATAACAATCCCCATGTTCACGTTTAACATTAATCTATTTCGTATTAACAATGACAATTCTAATGTCAAATGCATATGCAACAAGATGAATAAAATGCAACAAAATCGATTAAAAAAAAAAAAAGAAAAAAAAGGATTACGAGCGTAAGAAGGGACAAGTGATGTACTGGTGGAGAGGTAGTAGGGGAAGAGAAAAAAAACAACAAGAAAGTTGCATATTTGTTCGTTCTCAACGTGGTTTCGAAACTTTTACTACGTATAAGCACGAAGTCGGAAACCTTGGAGTCCGTGTTACGTTCGTACATTCATACATATACACGCACGCGCACGCGCACACACCATACACGCAAGCACGCACGCATGCGCGCTATGCACACACATATAAATGCAGAGTTGAAGTCGTGTAATGGAAAGACCAGAAGCAGAAGTAGAAGAACAAGAACAAGAAGAAGAACAAGAAGAAAAAGAAGAAGGAAGAGGAAAAAACGAAGAGGAGAAGAAGTAGAAGAAGAAGGAAGAGAAAAAAAAGGAAAAGGAGAGGAAGAAGAAGAAGGAAGATGGAAAAAAGGAGAGGGAGAGGAAGAAGAAGAAGGAAGAGGAAAAAAGGAAGAGGAGAGGAAGAAGAAGAAGGAAGAGAAAAAAAGGAAGAGAGAAAGGAGAAGAAGAAGAAGAAGAAGAAGAAAAGGTAAAGCAACGGAGTGTTTGTGGTCGGCAGCACGATGTGGTGTGCAAGAAGATCGGACGGGAACGAACACGCATAAAATCGACTCTAAGACGAAAAGAGAAAGATAGAATGAACAGAAGGAGAGAAAGAGAGGAAAGAAAAGGAAAGGAATGGAAAGGAAAGGAGAGAGGAGAGGAGAGGAAAGGCAGAAGGTATAGGTCGATACGGTAAACTATTGTCTAGTGGGCGAAGAACTCATGAGAACCGGCCGGAAGAACGACGTCACGTCGGTTACACACGTTCTCTGTCTCTCTTTCTCTCATTCTTTCTCACTCTTTCTCTTATTCTTTCTCTCTCTCTCTCTCTTTCTCTCATTCTTTCTCACTCTTTCTCTTATTCTCTCTTTCTCTCTCTCTCTTTCTCACTATTACTCTCCTCTCTTTTTCTTTCTTTCTTTTTCTTTCCATAGTACTGAACGTCGTTTCTCCGTCGAACTACGACAGACAACGTCGAGAGGTCGATTCGTACGTTCAAGGATCGCACGTTTCCACCCACGTTCTCTTAAAAACCATGTTGTTCTTGCTCTCGATCGATATAACAAAGTACAACCACATACGTACAATGGGAAAACATATTGATAAACTATTGACACGGCCTCTTTTGATCTTTGATTCAGTGAAATTTAATATCTAAAACTGATCTATAATCGTCGTTAAGAAATATATATATATTATTTTCTTTAATTTTTATCTGTAAGAGATGTATAAGTGAAAGAAAAAAGTCAAAGCGAAGGAAAAAATATAGAAACAAAAAGAAAAAAATCAACAACAAAAACAAAGCAAAGAAAAGAAAAGTTATTCCTACTGGGTGGAAGAACTTTTCTCCCAACCCCCACCCATCCAACCCAATTACCCACCCACCCGTCTTGTAAAAGACCAACTCTCGAATGTCGCACGTTCTACGCAAACTCAGTTTCGGTGGTTGGCAGTATCGACGAAGAAATTACCGTGCCTTTATTTCCTTGCCATGGTCGAAAGATACATATCTAAGAGAGAAAGAGAGAAAGTGAGAGAGAGTTTATGAAAGATAAACGCGCGAACAGGAGGGGGGTAACGTGGTACCGTGGGACTTGGAGGGGGGACACACAACACATACACACATAAACACACAAGGATCTACAAATCGAATACAATGAGACGGACTTTTCGAAAATTTTGTCTCCGAGTGGCAGGTATAGGCGATGGCCGCAAGTTACACAAAGGTAGTTTAACGTGCGGCGATGTGAGGACAATGCTACACCGGAGTATGTTTGTCGGTTGTCACCGAGGGATGAAGAGGCAAACACAATTCCACCCCACCGTTTCGGTCACCGCGTTGCACAGAGCAACGCTCGTGCTTACTTGTATACGTGTGTATGGAACCTATATATGGTTGCTTATGTATCTGCGTCTGTGTGTATGTGTATTTATGCATGTACATTCATACGTACGTATGTACAATGTATCGGAGAACTTATGTTAGTATTTGTTTGTATGCATACGTATGCGTACGTTATGTCACTAACGTCACAAAATGCATCATCAACCTGTTTGTGCGTTTGGCAGTTGTATTATATAAATCCTTCAATTGATTTAATCTGTCTGTAATTAATCATTTAAATAAAACGTATTTGATTAACTTTTAAGTAATAAAGAAGATGATATAACTACGGTTTTATAAATAGGAAGTAAAATATGTAAATATGATGTATGTACATACGTTTGTTGTAAGATATGTAATGGAATAAATGACATTGCGTGTGTTCAATGTTTTATATTATGATAATTAATATTGTGTGATACGAAGTAATTAATATAAAAAGAAACAAAAAGGAAAAAGGAAAAATGAAAAAATGACACAGTGTATTGACTATAATAAATATGACATTCATTTTGTTTTTTGTTATAAATATGCCCTGCTAAAGTCAAATTGTTTTGTTATATAATCTTACGAAAATTATTATACATACATACATATATATATATATATATATATATATATATATATATATATTAAATATATAATATTATAAATATATTAGGTGGATCGGAAAGTAATGTCGTTTCTGCGCATGTCGATATTTGATTGTGATTAAAAATAAAAACTTGTTAAAAATTTATTCGTTTGAATTTAATTTAAGAAAGTGACATTACTTTCCGGTCCACCTAATATATATATATGATATATGATATATAATATTATATATATAATAATAGATATATATTATAAATATATATATAAAATAAATTAATATAATTAATTAATAAAATAATAAATTATATGTAATTTATATAATACAAAGTTTAGATAATATATAATTGAATATATCAAATATACATAATTCATCCGAAAAATTTTTCGACTTTCTCAGACATGATAATCTTCTCTTAGAATGTCAAATTAATGAAAAAACTTTTTAAGAGTTCTATAAATGAAATTTAGAATTAAAAGAGGTGTATATATAGTGCGAAAAAAAAGATATGAAAATTTTTAAAAATTTAAGAAATACTTAATAATTAGAAAGTATGTTTTTTTTATTTTTTTTTCTTATTCTACTTGGTCCTTATACAATTCTATATATATAGAAACTCGATTGAGCTAAACTATGCAGAAAGCTACCAACCCTCAATAATCTAAAATTAAGTAAATTCAATTTGAAAATTTTTAGAACCAATTAATTTTATCGTCGCTTGATTAATATTTTACTATTTACAATTTTATTTCTTTTTTTCAATATTAACTGCACAAAAAATGTCTGATGAAACTATTTCAATCACAATAAATGATTCGGAAGTATAATGTAAAATAAAATTATAAATCTAAAATGAAACTATAACTTAATAGTTCTAATAATTGTATAATAATATTTTGGAAAATAAAGATTACGAAATTATTGGATCTGTACTGTGTTTAATTAATTTTTTGTCATTTTGAGGATTGATAGATTTCTGTATAAGATTAGATAATGAGAAATAAATAAATAAAAAAAAAAGGAATTCAGAAAACAGAAATTTTTTATCAAAAGAACACAAAAGGAAATAGAGAAAAGAAATAAAAAAAAATCAAGATGTTGTCCAATTAAGTAACAGAGGAGTGGATAAAAAACATTAACAAAAAAAAGAAGTAAAGAGGAAAGAAAAATTAATAATAATATGGAAAGAAAAATAATGGAGAAAAGAGAAGACAAAGAGGATAATCTGTAGCATTGTTAAATCCAAATAACATACATATTGAAAACCTGATATCTCATTGTCAGACAAGAAGGAAACTACTAATACAAATATAGATAGGTAAAATAGAGAAACAAAATAAAAAAATGAAAATAATGGAAAAAAAGAAAAAGAGAAATAATGTCAGAAACAACGAAAACGAAAACGAAAAAAAAAACGAGAATTAAAGTAGGTTGAAATAATACTTCGATGAATTTAAATGTGTAATTCGAAATATAATAGGAAAATTTGTAGAAAAAAAATATATTCAGGATGAAGAAAACAAATAAAAGAAAGGAAAAAAGAAAAGAAAATTAGAAAGAAATCATTCACTATTAGCAAGAAACGAGAAATATTAAATTTATCAATAATTCGGTAGAAAGAAAAAAATTATTTCAAAATAATCGCGATGATCAGAGGATGAACTTGGACACCTGAAAAATAACCAGTGAAAGCGGCAATAAAAAAGGGAAAGCAACTGAAGAGCTATAATAAAAAAGACTGAAAATAAAAAGAGAATAACATCACATGTCCACAACAGACAGAAGAGATAAGAAGTAAAACTAGATAAATAAAGCAATTAGCAAAGGAAAAAGTTCAAACATGAGATTATTTAAGAAAAAAGAGCAACAAAAAATAAATTACTATTTACATATAGCCAATATGCGTTTATAATAATTATAGTAATGAAATAAACTAGTATAAAATTAATATCATTGTCGAAAAATTATATTCGATGAAACATAACTCATTTTTAAAACAAATAAATAGAAAAGAAAAAGTAACAATAATTTTTTTTTAATAACAATCAAACAGTACAATATATTCTAAGCTTATTTATTAGAATTAAAAATTATTGTCACATATTGGAAATTAAATGTAAATAATAAAAAAAATACGACAAAATTCTGCTCGAGCTGAAATCAAATAAAATACATATAAAATACATAGAACATATTAAAAAACAAACAAGTGAAAATAAAGAAAAAAAAGAAACATTTGCAAATATACATATGTATGTATATAGCCTACGGACAGAAAAAAAAATATCGCATGTAGTAGCTATAGTATAGTTTTCCGATTCGAGTACAAAAAAACCAATAGCTAATATTTATCTATTGTATTAAAATTACAACTAACGAAAGCATAAAGCTATAGAGAATTAATAAAATTTATCAGTTGTAGTAAATTATTTCATACATTATACCTAAGCAAAAGAATAATAGTTATGTCATTTATTTATATATTTATCTAATATATTGAAAATTGAAAGAAAATAAGTTTATTGAAAAATTATAATCTGATAATATATATTTGATAATAAAACAGGAGTATGCTGAGGAGTCTAAATGGTAATTAACTAAACATTAATGCAAATTTATCATTGATTTATTGATCCATGATATACCGTTAACATCAAATATCGAAATAGATGTATAATAAAATAATTTCCCTTAATCTTTTATTTACATAAATTTACAAAAATTTGATTTTGAGAAAAATCCGAAAGTAAGTCGAATTTTAATATTAATCCTTTTGTAAATGATGGTCTAGATTTTTCAAAATTTTAAGATCTAAGTAATAAATCTTATATTATCCAAACAATCAATAATCGAATACAATTCAGAGAATCTTTTTCTTGAATTTTCTCGAACAATCGACAATTGAATTCAGCCAGAGAAAAGATTTTTATTTTATATTTGAAAATTGAATTTATTTTAAAAATTGTAAAAAAGAAAAAAGAAAGAAAAAATTTTTCCATTGGTATATCAATCTAGAGTTTTTGAAAATTGTAAACCAGGAGTCATAGTATTTATTTTTTTTCTTTTTCCATTTTTTTTTTTTTTTTTTTTGGAAACATCTTTATTTATAAAAGGAATAAAAATATTTGTGAAACCTAAAATATAGTATATGGGATTTTTGTTATACTGTAATATTTATAGAAAAACATATTAAAAATAAAAAACTATTAACTATGATATTTTTTACATTTAGCCTTACTGTTTCTTTAATCTTCATTAACTAAAAAACATCTTAAACTAAAATCTAATTAACATTTTATGAGTTATAAAATTAATAGCAATATATAATCTAATGAATAAAAAAAAATAGTCCACGTATATATATATATATATAACACACACATATATATATATATATAACACACACATATATATATATATATATATATATATATATGTGTTATCAAAAAAATGTATTACATTCGTAGTTAATTTTTTGTGATAATTTTTTATCAACAAAAAAGTTTCTTTTCCTTACGATATTTGATAATTCCTTACGATATTTGATAATTCCTTACAATATTTTTTTGAAGAAATCCTGCCAATTTTTTTCACATCATATTTGTCTAATACATCGATTTTCAAAAAAGATCTTTACGAAATACTGTAAATAGAATTATATTTAAAGCAAAAGCGTTATTCAAAGATATTTTCTAAAATTTCGAAATAATAGAATTTAATAATATTGTCTTGTATAATAAAAATATATATTCAATTTCGTTACTTATATAACAAATTATTGTTTCAAATATAAAACATCAGTAAAAACAATAATAATAAAATTTAATTGACTTAATATGCTTTAGAAAATGAAAAAATAATAATTAAAGCTGATAACTTTGATAAAGAACTTTCGTTCGCCAATATGCCAAGTATAGAAAGGGTGATTAAAATAACTTTTTGAGTTTTCATATTAATGTAAAGATTACAATAAGATTACGTAAAGAATACTAAACTGGAAAAAAAATATTAATATATCACAGGTATATTCAATCAAATCAGATCAATAGATCAGATGAACAAATTAATCAGATATTAATCGAAAATAAAAATTAGAAGAAAGAAGTAAATAGATTAGGTAAACTAAAATAAAAATGTTACGCAGTTTGAAACAATTATTCATCATTTTACAATGTTACTATATAATATTGTAATAAATATAATATTTATAATCTTCTTTTGCAATATTAAATTTAATTTAATGAATTATTTTCTAATATTAATTGTAAATTAATTAAATGATCTTCAAACTGTTATCTTAAAAAAAAAATTGTATCTCTTTTATAATTATGCAGATGATTTTTATTTATTATAATTCACTTGGTAGTATTTGTAGTAATAAAATCAAGAATAATTTTTTTTTCTTAGATTTATTGAAATAAAAGAATGTAGTATATTGTTTCAAATAAAAAAAAAAATTATATTTGATAATTTTAAATGGATAATTCGCGATCTTTCTTATTTTCTCGATTTGTGATCATTAAATATCTGTTTCGTTTATATTCGGAAAAATGACTCAGGGCCACTGGCATATTTGAAAAATTTACAAATTTTGCTTAAAACAACCTGTGAACTTTCTTCAGGTGTATATACAATATTTTCATTTTTTACGAAAAAAAAATTTAAAAGAAAATCACCAAAGTATTAATATACATATATATATATATATATATATATATATATATATATATATATACGTATATTAATAATTTATGAATAATAAACGACGCATAAAAGAAGGTATTTTTTCTTTGTTTCTATTAAAATGAAAAAGAAGAAAAAAAGAATGGCACGATCCATGAAAATATACGATTTCATTTAGCGGACCCTAGCGGATATTAAAATTATGATACATATTTCTACATTATCGACGTTATGTAGAAGCTTTTTTTCTTTGCAATATTTCATACAACAATGTTATATATTCATATTTGTCATTATTATTCTATTATTCCGAAATCATGCAAATTATAATGTCTAATTGTAATAAAACTTCGTTAAAATAGACCTACCTCGATTTATTTCTATGGTTTGAATACATCACAAGATATTTTAATGAAAATCGATGAACGTATTCCGATTGAAAAATCGATGGAAGATTTCTTTTGAAACGCACTATAGTCATAGAGAGAAAGAGAGGGAGGGAGAGAGAGAGAGAGAGAGAGAGAGAGGAAAAGTCTAAGACGTTTGGAGAAAAATTTGCTATGTGAAAAACGGCCGAATAGAAATGATTTTGCGAGGTAAAACGTCCCGCGTCTACACTACGGTCGCTGGACTGGTTAAACAGGTTATCGCTTTATGGCTGCCGTAAAGGGATTTTAAATTTCGCGGCACATGCTGCATGCATTCCGCCTTATCCATGCTTTTTTCTTTTACTTCAGTCGTTTCACACCAAGGTGCGTGTGCGACATCGCGCAACGCAACCAATGAAAAAAATCATTGCTCGTGGCGGCAACTTCAATGTATTTTACAAAAAAAAAAGGAATATGTCGAAATGAAATGGGGTAAAATAAAAAAGAAAAAAGAAAAACGAAAAAAAACGTGTCATTAAAACAAACCGAAAGTATGAAAAAAGAAAATATAAAAAAAACTAAAATCATAAAACATTCAATTTACTCAACTATATAAAATATAATTCACTTACCTATCATTCGTTAACTTCTTGTATGAGACTATAAATTATTGCCGAAGAGAAACAAAACGAACAAAAAAAAAAGAAAAAATAAAAGAAAAAAAATAAAAAAAGAATTGTACTTTCGAAATATCATTATATATTTGGTTCTTCGAAGTTATCAAGAGTCGCTTATTCGTAGTAGATATTTTTATTTCCAACTTAGGAACTGAAATGCCCATATAATAAAAAATATTTATATTATAGTAATAATAATTAATTATTATTATTTATTATTTTTATTATTATTATTATTATTATTATTATTATTATTATTATTATTATTATTATTATTATTATTATTATTATTATTATTAAAGTGGGGGAGAAAAAAAATTAGGGTTACACTAAAATCACTGCTAAGTATACAAAAAAATGAAGAGAACTCGCAAAGGAAGATAGAAAAAAAGAAACAAAAGAGAGAGAGAGAAAGAGAGAAAGAGAGAGAGAGAGAGAGAGAGAGAGGAATAAAAAGAAATAGAAGAATAAGAACAGAAGAAACTAACATTCACACTCATTTTGCAGTCAATAGTTTTTTAAACAATTCATTCTCTTTCTCTCTCTCTCTCCCTCTCTCTCTCTCTCTCTCTCCCTCCCTCTCTCTCTCTCTCTCTCCCTCTCTCTCTCTCTCTCTCTCTCCCTCCCTCTCTTTCTCTCACTCTCTCAATTTTCTTTCATGCGCAAACATTCATTTTCTCGTTCGGCATACTCGCGATCATCTCTTCCATACTCGCTAAAAATTTTCAAATTTACAAACAATCATGAATAACGAAAGGGAAAGGAAAACAGTTTCTTTTTTTCTTTCTTTCGTTCTCTTCTGCTTTCGTTATGATTCTTTTTTTTTCCTATTTTTTTCTTCTTGCTATTATTTACGTAAAATCTCATCGCATGGAATTTTTCAATGTTTTACAATTTAACTTATTATTTCTCTCCTCTGACAATCATTATTCGAGGGACTCGTCGAAGACAAATACAAACGACCATCGTTATCGCATGATTTCGAAGTCATTTATCTAAACACTTTTATGGCACGTGTTTTCATACAAGCCCTTCTTCATATATTTGTTTATTCATTTGTTTGTGTTTTTCTTTTTTCTTTTTCATTTTTTTTTTCTTTTTTAGATACAGAAAACAAAAAAAGATCAATTTTAGGCATTTCTTTAACTCTTTCTTCATTTTTTTTCCTTTTTTCTTTTTTTTTCTTTTTTTTTTTTTTTTTAATCATGATAATAAGAGAATCCTGCAGTATCATACTAGATATTTAAAAAGTATCGGTCTTTTTTTATTTATTTTTTTATTCTCAAAGTCAGAAGAGTGCATTCTTCATTTTTCCTATATTATACCTTCCTTCCTTTCTTCTTTCTTTTTTGTTTATTTCTTTTTCTTTATTTTTTCCTATAACAATTTTTATTCAATCCAGATATTATCTTTTCTCGAAAACAATCAAGTCCGTCCAACGATACCCGAAAGTATTTAACGAAAATATAGAAATAAAAAAAATTTTTGATTATTTATCATATATAGCACCATTTGAAGAACATGTTAATATAGAAAAATAATGACAATCGATGTTTTCTTTTTCTTTTTCTTTCATTTTTTCTTCTCTTCTCTTCTCTTCACTTCTCTTCTCTTCTCTTTTCTTCTCTTCCCTTCTTCTCTCTTCTCTTCTCTTCATTTCTCTTCTCTTCTCTTCAATTCTCTTCTTTTTTCGATTCATACGAAAATTCATTACAATACACTCACAAACTTAACGGGTATCGCTGAAAGTCCTTATATAAACGCAAAACAAATTTGTGACGCTTGCATGAACTCGTTTTTCTATGCGTTCAATTATCTTTTTTTTTTTTTTTTTTTTTTTTTTTTTTTTTTTTTTTTTTTTTTGATAAGAAATGGAGAAAAATAAAAAAGAACGATATATATATATATAAAACAAGAATAAATAAATAAAAAAACTCATATTCGTACGTTTTGAAAAGATTAGATAACTCTAAAGAGATTTCGACAAATATGGAAGGCGACTAAGAAGAGAAAGAAAAAAAAAGGGGAAGGGCGAAAGAAAAAAGGGGAGGGGGGCGAAAAAAGAAAAAGGGAAGAAAAGAAAAGAAAAACGAGTCGAACTCGCGTCATACGAACTTATTTTTGAAAGACATCGATCGATATAGAAATCTGAATTTCGCTAGAACTGGTCCAATTTAGACCGTACTCTCTCTCTCATAGTATGCTTTAGAGTTACGAATGATTCATTATAACGTTATTTCATATTATTATTTATAATATATATATATATATGTATGTATGTATATATATATATTTTTTTTTTCGTTATCGGAATATCCTAAACGAGCATACTCTAATAATATATCTACCGTATAATACGGATATACCATGAATTTATTTTTTTTTTCTTTCATTTGCTTTATATCCGATATATTTTGTGGCCGACGAAACGCGTACGGCTACGATCGGATATAACAATCGATCAAATCGATCGTATGTGTGTATGTATATATATATATATATATATATATATATATATATGTATATGTATATATATAACAAATAATTATTCAAAAATAAAATAAAATGACATTCGCTTCGTAATTTAAATTCTCTAATATCGTTTGTCGCTTAATGATCGAATCAAATCTAAGAGGGGGAGGGGGAAGGGGGTTAGAGAAAAATACAAAAACGAAAGGAATGACGTTTAAAGAAAAAAAAAGAAAAGTAATAAAATAAAAAAAGAAAAAAAAGATGGATAAAAAAATGATAATAATAAGAAAGAAAAAAAAATTAGTACGGATTATTATCCATTCAAAATGTGAAAGAAGACTTCGGAGGTCGGGGAGGTATGAGGTAAGGCTGACGAAAATGTATTATCATCCACAAAATATCGTTTCGTCTCAGCTTAATTGGGAATAATAACGATGCGACGACGATCGTTGGCCACACGAATAAAGACAGCCTGTACACATCTTATTTTAAAGAGTTCACCTCGCGTTAAAACGCTTAACGTTGAAAGATAATAAATGATTTATCTAGCCTTAAACTGTACGTTGGATATCTTTTCATTCTGTTTATATATATATACACTATTTACATGTGTTTCTTGTCCCGTTGGAACGAGACTCCGCATAAACGTGCACTTATCATTTTGTTTTTTTTTTTCTTTTTTCTCTTATCTTATTTTAATTACTTACAGCTGACTAATAGAATCAGTATGTCGTAATTGTGAACGTGTAGCAATTTTGTTTTTTTACCTTTTTTTTCTTTTTTTTTTTTCTTTTTTTTTTTTCATTTAAATCAGGAAAATTTTTCTCTAACTTATTACAATAGAATAAGGTTTGCATTTTTTTTGTTTTTATTATTACTATTATTACTATTATTATTATTATTATTTATTTATTTATTTATTTATTTATTTATTCATTCATTTATTATTTCTTTATTTATTATTATTATTATTATTATTATTATTATTATTATTATTATTATTATTATTATTTTTATTATTATTATTTTTATTTCTCTCCTTTCCTCGCGCGAGTACTACACAAGAAGAGTTTTCACCGTTACATTAGTTTAACGATTACACGGCTTCGATTTTTCGATCATCGATCGAACGGTTTTCTCTCTCTCCGTATACATACACGTGTTACCCGCATTTGTCGTCACCTATTCGAATTTCGCGGCATAATTTTTTTTTCCTTTCATTCTTTTTTCTTTTTTCTTTTCTTTACTTTTTTCTTTTTTTTTTTTTCTTTTTTTACCACACCGCAGCACAAACATATACGATAAAAAAAAAAAAAAGAAAAAGAAACAAAAAAGAGAGAGAAAAGAAAAGGGAATAACAAAATAAAAAGAAATAACCAAACGTAAACGTTATCGTATAAATTTTTTCAAAAATCAATACCTGCGTCTACATTTAATATTTCTCAGAGTGGTATCAACCTCCCTTCTTCTTCTTCTTCTTCTTCTTCTTCCACCACTTTATTTCTACCCCATCCCCCAATCATTTCTTCCACTAGAACGAAAACGAATTTGCATAAAGACTTGTATATAATCGGGGTTCAACAAATTAAAAAAATACTTATTCTTATTAATAATTTTTCACATTCACCGTAGACACGTTTACATATACGGTTATTAGCAATATACATATATAAAAAGTACTTTGCTTCGTGGGACGTTGTACCACTCTCTTTTCTTCATCTTATTATCACAGAATATTAGTACGCAGTTCAAACGAAATAATCTCTATTTTATATATATATATTATATATATATATATATAATCAATGCTCTTCTCAGAAAAAAAAATTAATCAAAGTGGAATAATAAAAAGATAGAAGGAACGATCTTTAGAACTTTACTAAAAAACAGAAAAATAGAAAAAGAAAAAAAAGAAGAAGAGAAAAAAAAAAGGAAGAACACATTTCGCTGGTATAGAAAATTCGAAAAGATGTTCATCTTTTTTTTTTTAAAGTTCTTCGATCGGTACATATCGCTTCAAACAGTCCTAATTCTTTTCGTTATCATGAAAGTAACGTGACATACGGGTGGTAAAAATTACACAATTATTATACTATGCCGCATTTCTATCTTCGCACTAAATCCCTTTTTCGATATTCCATGAATACTTTCAACATTTATTTACAACAAGGAAGTCCGACGGATCATGTCTTTAAAAATTAAGCCACCATCCCATTTTTTTTTAATTAGACCAGATATGCTGGACGAGATCCCATTGTCTATTTGGATGTCGGTACAGCAGGTTGATGCTGACCTGCCATCCCCAGTCTTGGTTGCGAGGAAGCTAATAGTTCCTTGTAGTAAGCGTTGAACTCCGGTGGTAGAAAGGACGTTGCAGCTGCAGGCGGTATCGGAGGTGGAAACAAGCCATTGTAAATGGCAGAGTAGTACATGGGGTCCAACATTGGTAGGAACTTGCCTGGAGTGTTTGGCAGTTGCGAAAGAAAAGCTGGATTGCTTGGTGGCACAGTGGGTATAAAACCGGAGGGTATACTTGGTACACTGTGACGCCGTCCAATCTCTGTGGTCTGTCTTATGTCCTGCTGTTGTGATTGCAACACTACAGGTTTATCACCATCGCTAATTCTACGTTGCTGATCCTTGCCAGCCTCGCTTGTTTTCCTTCTATCTATACCTATTTGTGGTTGAACGTTGTTAGTCATTCTAGGATAAGAAG
Source organism: Vespa mandarinia (assembly GCF_050613455.1). NCBI lineage: Eukaryota > Metazoa > Arthropoda > Insecta > Hymenoptera > Vespidae > Vespa > Vespa mandarinia. The sequence continues at coordinate 615,130 of NC_140816.1, read as the reverse complement.
AATTCACACTATTCAAATGATTTAGATTAGGTACATTGGGTATTACAGGATGCGTGGGTTTCCTTGGTGTATACGGCGACACTGGTTCGTTCCTTCCCGCATATTTCCCGTTAATTTGTCTTCTTTGTGCTACCGAAGGATGATTACTAGTTCTGTTAGGTGGGCTCGGTATTTGCACGTGAGATGACGGTACACTGTTATGATTATTAATTTTTTGTTTAGGATTGACTAATGTGATTTCTAAATTATTCGATGCCATAGTCCGACTATCGAGAACAGTTTGATAACCGGGAAAGGAGGCTCGTTTCGTCGTACAGTCGGTTGACTTATCTTTAATCGTCGGCGATTTCCTCATTTCTAAATTTAGCGGATTAGGCCTCGGCACTACAGGTACCCTAACTATCTCAAGACTTGGTCTTGAGAAAGTTGCCTTTTCGATTGGCTTTTGTGTAAGATCGAGAACTCCAACGTTTCCACTGAAGTCACTGTTACCGATCGGCTGTGGCTGTATCCGCTGATGCGTAATAGGACGATACTTTGGAGAAATTAGAATGTCTTTTGGATTTCCATATACAGTTTTTTCGTTGTGCGCGAAAATTGACCTCGACTGCGTAACCTTCGGTGGTAATATTATTCTCCCGTTAGGAACGTTTGGTGGTACAAAACGATTATTAGAATTAACCATCTGGGTTGCCGACGCTGGTACCATGTTCGCATTCGCGTATAACTGCAATAATCCAGCATTGTTCGAACTACCAAGATTAATAACTTTACTATTTGTCGTATTATTGTTGTTCGTCGTACTATTATTGTTATTGTAATGGACGGGATGTTGTTTTCCTTGGGATTGAAACCGAGGCTGCTGGTGATGACTGGTCTGATTCTCCTGAGGTGATGGCAACATATGTCCTATGTCCGGTGTTACGGTAACGGATATAAGTTTCGGCACCGAATTCGGGGTAACGGAAAGTGGATAAGGCGACGATAACTTATCCTCGGATTTTACCGTAGGCGGGGTAGGCGTTACGCTGCTCTGAATCACGCTCGGTCTTGCATCAAGATCAACGGCTGTAACTTCAAGACCGCCCTCCCGCAATATTTCTAATTTTCGTTTTTTAAAGCTTGGTATTATTATCTTATCTCTACTCGTATCACTTTCATTTTCGAGATCGATCACCTCGGGTGATCTTGGCGCTACTATCGCCTTCTCTGTGAAGATTGGCTTCTCACCGAACAACGGTATGTTCTCCTTACCCTGTGCCAGCAGAGTCGTTTGCTTAGGATCTAATTTAATCTCTTTCATGTCTTTTTCAGGTGGCGGCGTCAACGTTACTACCGTCGATGCATTCATTGCTACTGTGCTCACTGGTAATCCTGGAGACGAACAGGACGGTGGTACTTGTTGGGACACAAGAGGACTGTTTAATTGCCGTTCAAGAACACTTTGATTCCCGGTTACGATCGTAGGCGTTGTGGAAGGTGTACTACTTGGAGTCGAAATTGGCGTGTTCGATGATGGAGGAGGACTTGGCAGTTGATTGGTTTGCTGGCTCGTTGGTGGTGTGTTGTTGGCGATTATCGTATTCAATGATTTCAAACGTTCCGGTTTAACTCTCACGCTACGCAAAGAGGATGTTTTTCCGACTTCTGATTTCGGTTTCTCGTTTGATGGAAAAGACTGAAATATCGAATTCTCCATTACTATTTAAGAAACAATGTTTATATAGTTCATTTGAATTTTTAAATTGTATCATTACCGAGCTTGATAAAACTGGTTGCAAAGGTGGAGTAGTGTTTACAGGTGGTGTTTCAACCAACGGTGGTGTCTCCGATGAACGTGAGTCGCTGGTCTCTTGATCTCCATCCACCGGACTTTCAGATATACTACTAGTTTTCGTACGTCTACCGTGTGTTAATCTCACTTTAGGTTCCTCACCTCTTTGATACCTTTCATAAGGTAAAAGCAACCTGCAAAAAATATTTTTGATATTAATAATTCCAGGTAATCATTTTCTTTCTTTCTTTTTCTTTTAATTTTTTTTATTTGTTTATTTGTTTGCTCAGAAACTTCCATCATCAGAAACTTCCATCATCATCCATCCTACCTTTCGTAATGTCTACGAGTTATAGTAGCAGCACTGGTGGATCCTGTATTACCACCGATATCATCATAAATGGTTTTCCAGAGACGTCCAGCGCTAACGGAATCGTATCCACCGAGTGTCTGTACCTTCGTATAAAACAGGAACAGATCGACTGTGAAAGAAAAATCAAAATCATATATCTTGTAAATTACGACACGATTCGTTTTAAACAACTTTTTTTTTTTTTAATCATAATTTTAACCCCTCTCACATTACAACAATGTCGCATAATGATTATTTTCTTTTCCTTTCTTTTTTCCCGTAAAATTTTTCAATCAATTTTGTGGTGATACTTTGTTTATTTCATGAAACAAATCAATAAGTAACAATTTGATTGAAAAATTATTTTCAAAATATACGTGTATTGTAAGATTATTCGAATGTAACAAGAAAATGATAAGACAAGCGAAACTGTTAGATCGATAGAAGGACGCGGAAAGAAAAATAACCAAAGAATATAAACGACGGAAAATATTGTGTTCTAACTCGCACACACGAACGAACACACGTGCATCAGAAGAAAAAGAAAAATACAGTGAAACACCAATCAATGAAGAAGCAACAACATGCGATCAATCTAAAAAAAAATTATAATAGAGAGAAATGTTTATAAAAGAAGAGAACACGGTGATCATTAGAAAGGCTAGCTAACCCAAATAATCTGGCGCCGATAATAATTAGAATTTATTAAGAAAATAACTTAAAATTTGTTATTTATTGAAAATTTGAATTTAGATTATTCCTGACATTTATTAGGAATAGAAAGTGACATTTGATTGATTTATCATAAAAGAAATTAAAAAATTATCAATTTCTATGAAATAGAACCATACAATTTCAGAATTAATCGGCAAAAGGGTCAGAATTAGGGACATCAGAAAAGGAAACTAAAATTTTATTTTTTAAATTTTATTGAAAAAAAAAAGGAAAGAACGAACTTTTAATAGGAAATCACGATTGGATAACTTATCGTAAAGGAAATTGAAAAATTGTTTATTTCTAAATAAAAGAAGAATAGAATTCGAAAATTAATTGACTAACAGGACGGTAGAATTACGAAAGATATCAAAAAAGGAAACTTTTTTTTCAAATTTGTTAAATTACTCGACACATAGGGACTTATCAAATATAACCAATTCAAATTATCAATTCCTGCAAATTTTCAATTCCTCGCATGCGATTATGCTGTTTAATCATAATCATTTCTATGGGAAATATAACGGAAATATATTTGAAATTATCATTTCCATTTATATATATGTTCGTTTCTCTCGTTGAGACAAAAACAACCAACGAGAGGAAGAAAGATAAACTATCATCTAAAAATAAAAACATCTTACTAATGGCAATGAACACCCGGTGGACGCGACCCAATTATTATTGAAAAGCGTAAACAAGCGAATGAACGACAAGCGATGTTAAATCGAAGAATAAAGGGCGAATTACAGAATTACATTGAATCAAATAATCCTTGAATAAAAGGGATACACTGACAATATATATACACACATACACACATAGGTTGATTATATATATATATATATATATAAACTATAAACTAAAGTTATATATATATATATATATAAACTAAGAACTAGTTAAATATTTTGTTCGTTAGAAGCAACAGAAAAAGAATATATTAAGAAAAATTTTTCACATGAATTGATATGCTAAATATTTTAAGATTACGAAATAAAATATTCGATAATTTTTCTTACGGAAATACCTTGTATTTTTTCTTTTCGATTAATCAGATATTTTAATCAATTACCTTTGAAACAATTATTAAACAAGTATAGGACTAAAGTCAATAATTAAATTTTGTATAGGATTAAAGTTAATAATTAAATTTTATAATAATTAATTATTAGTGTCTATAGTTATGTGACCAATAATTTCAAATAAAAATAAACAATTTTAAGAGATAATAAAAACAATGAAAAACATATAAAACAATCTTACAATAAGTTTAATTATTATCTTACCAAAGAGCTCTTAATTGAAAATAAAAACTTTAGAATTAATTTTAAATAACAAAAAAGAAAATAAATAATAGGTTAATTAACTCAATAAATAAAGTTAAAAATATATACTATTTTATTTTGTGCACAATCGACATTTTGTAATCCTACTTTTTCTACATTTTACATTCTGTAACATTTCAGATATTATTCAATTAACGAAATTTATAATTCTCAGTTGTAGTTCTTTCAAACTTCAATTTTACAAGATATGTTAATACCTCTAACTTTATGTCCATACTTGTTTCATAATTTTTTATTAAAGACGAGATTAAAATAGATAATTAATTAAAAAATATACAAGTTGTTTTATAAAAAATATAATCATGTTGACAACATGAAATCATTCTTAATATATATATATATGTTTTTCTCTATAACATTTAGTAAAAGTGATATTGAATTGACCCTTCAATTTATAATCAACCTCTATATATCTACATATATATGTTCAAAAAATAATATAAAAAATATATCTGAAGAAAACAAAAGCAATAAAAATCAAACTATAATGCAAATAATAATTTCCAATAAAATAAAATATCAAATGATTATAGTCCAAATGATTAATAATAATAATAATAATAATAATAATAAAATAATAACAAAAATAATAATAACAATAATAATAATAACAATAATAATAATCACAATAACAAAAATAATAATAAAATTTAAAAAAGAGTTAACATGTATACTGACTTTGCCTGTATCCCAACAATGGCATCTTTCCGACTGGAGTGCCCCTTGAATTCATGAAATTCTGTACATCGACCATGAATTTTTTTTCTTCGGCACTTGTTTTGCGTTCGCTTCGACGTACACCCGCCGATGGTGGCCTTCCAACGGGAGCTGGTATCAATTGTTGACTCGAATTGCTCGACGCACATTTTGACGAAGAAGCAACTGAAGCTTCACTTTCGTTGCTGGATTCGCCAGGTGAAGCACTTCGCTTTTTACGTTTCCTCCGTGGCCGTCCTTTTAATTTTGGCGCTGAAAATTCATTTCAATTACGATCATGTACAAAATTTTCGAATTTCTTTATAAATATATAGAATCAAATTATGTCAATTAAATTTGTATAACTTAATCGTTTTTCTTTTTTTATTTAATTATTGCATAATTACTACTATGCAATAATTTGCATTTTTTTCATTAATTTTTATTAATTATAAGTATTTTGTTTATATATATATAGACTACTTATATATACATATATATATATATATATATATATATATATTTTAATCAGTATAAATAATTAAATGTCAATATTACGTCAGTATTGCGTCATTTATATTATCTACTAATACTATTTTTTTATAAACACTAAACATTTATTTTAAAATATCGATAAAATGTTTAAAAATATTAATTCAATAAATAGCAACCTTAATTACAGTTATACGATACATATAAGACGATTATATCATACTATTATTAAATAGTATTATAGTTCAGCATTTCTCAACCTTTTTGTAGTGCGATATCCAATACATTTGTTAGTATTGATATTACAAATCAAATGTTTATAATAAAACATTTTTAACAATTTCCAATAGATGGAAGTAGCTTGTATATTATTTTAATTATATATACGTTATTGTTCCTCCAATAATTTTGCTAATTCACAAGAAAATTCTACTTACAATAACTATCTCACAAAAAAAATCATTTACGAATTAATATTACTTTGGCATTAAAATAGAAGGCCATTAAAATATTTCGCAGTTGATTAAAAATTTAACGCGACCCAATATTGATGTAGAAGGTTCAGAAATGTTAACTATAATCATATATATTATATTTATGTTACAAGTACAACGATATAAAGGATGTTCAATATAAAGTTTTATAAAGTTTATCTCGTAATTTTTATTACGGCATTATATGGCCGTAATAATTGTTCAGACAATAGTTATTCCTATTCAAGGAGATAATATTACGATATTTCTTGTTTTTTTTGTTTGATGGAACGTTTCAAGGTTATTTCAGAATCACTCTTTGTTTGTTTCAATTGAAAAATTAGATTTTGTTTTTTATAATAACAACTTCTACATAAAAGAAGAAGTAATTTTTTTATTTTATTTTTTTTGTTTTGTTTTTTAAATATTTTCTTTTATTCACCTTCGATTTTCCGAAATAATTATCTTCGATCTTTCGGATCTTTCCAAAATATCTTGGCATATTTCGAAATTTGAAAAGAGTTGTTGGTGAATATCAACTTATGAGAAAAACACGAGAGATAAAAAAGAATCATGTCAACTTCGTGCTAATAAATTTAATTCTTAGAACTATTTGTTTAATATTGTCTACAAAAGACGAAGTGTTTAATCTGCATGATCGTTTATTATCTCTTACGTCTCTTCTTATGCGAATGTGTGTGCGTGCGTGTATGCGTGCATGCGTACAATGTGCATACATATGTGCGTGCACATTTGGGGTAAACATTAAAGAATGCAAATAAACAAGTCTATAAGATATTTACGAAACGATCAAGGATCGTAGGTATTATTTAAGAAATTTAGAAACTTTCTTTTAGATACAGATAATTTTGTTAAATATCTCGATAAATTGAAGATCGATAAAAACAAAATAAAAAATTTTCTACGATAATTATTCGTTTCTTCTTTCTTTTTTAATTTCAAATAATGTTTTTGTCTATTTGGAAAAAAAAATAAAAAAAAACAGTTTTCCTTGAAATGATTCTTCAAACAATTTTTCGAAAAAATGTATATGCGAGATAAAAATATGACAATCTTTTTTCTTCAAACAACATCCGGTATAATGACACTATAGTTATATTATAATATTTAGTTATTATAGTTTTATATAGTATTATACGTATATTATATATATTATATATATAGTTATTCACAGTTATATTATAATTTTATTATTTATTTATTAATAGTTATATAGATATATAATACACATTATATATAGTAATACATAGTATAACCATAATTAAATATTAAAAATGAACTAATAAATTAAAAATATATGATTATGAAACTTCGAAGATAGATATATAAATAACAGAATTAATAAATCTTATTAATAAATAGATAATCGTGTTTTATATATAATTATTTTATCGTCATTTTTCTCCTTCCTTCCTTCCTTCATTTCTTCCTTCTTTCCTTACTCCTTTAAATTACGTCATTCCTTTCTTTAAGAGCATCGAAAGATTTGTGCGCAACTTCGCGCGATTAATTCAAAGCAAGAGAAATTGACTTCACGTACGTATGTACTCAACTACGGACCCCTTCCTTCGATCAAAAATTACGTTACAAATGTATATAAAGTTCGCGAGATAGAAAAAGAAAAAGAAAAATAAAAAAGAACAAAAGGAAGAAGAAAACACTTACGTCTAGATAAAACCGATGTTGTAACTGTCTCACCCGTTATCTTCAAATTGATGATTCGATTCTTACGAATCTTCATGATGATCGGCATGACGTAATTAGAACAACACCAATATTAACTTAAAATTCAGAAAAACGAAAAACGAATATGAATTATCATCATTAATTTCTTAATTTTTTATATCTTTATTATTATTATTAATGTTATTATTATTGTTATTATTATTATTATTATTATTATTATTATTATTATTATTATTATTATTATTATTATTATTATTATTATTATTATTATTATACTTCTAACGAATCAAATCGAATAAGCAAATTCACAAATTAACGAGATTAAAATTATTTCATAACCTCGACGTGATCGTTCTTCTAAAAATAATGCACGTATGTACATGTAATACATATATATCATACACGTATATAGAAACATAAATACACAGGTTAGGAACACGCCGTCTTTACATTACTTTACGCAAACGATACATTGATTATACGATCGGTCCAATGTACGATGAAAATAAAAATAATATCTTACGATTGAAAAATATATGGACGAAAAATAAATGCTTCTTATCGTTGAACTCACAATAATGTTATGTACATAATTTCGACTATACTATAATCGAACACTTCCTTTTCTTTCTTTTTTTTCATTCTCTTTCTCTATCTTTCTTTCTTGTATCAAATCAATAACTGTCTTTCTTTCTTTCTTTCTTTCTTTCTTTCTTTCTTTGTTTCTTTCTCTTTCTCTCTCTCTCTCTCTCTCTCTCTCTCACTCTCTCTTTATCTCTCTCTTTCTTTCTACGAAAAATCAATCGAAAGCTTTCTTTAACTGTCGACACATTTCTTTTTCTCCTTTTCTTTTTCTTATAAGAACAATAACAAACTACTACATTCAGTATATCTTTAATGATTAATATATATATATATATATATATATATATATATATATTCGCTTTACAATAGAAAATAATAAAACAAAACTATTGATGAGAGAATGAGGACGTGAGAGTTTTCAAATTAATAATAATTCTTTCTCTTTGTTTTTTTCATTCATTATAAAAGAACAAACGTCCATACTGTTACACGTCTTAAAGTCTACTGTCATCAACTTAATATCCGTAGTAAACATTCGACAACAGTCTCGCTTACTTACTTTTCATTGGTCAAAATAATCAACGAATCTTATTGTCTTATTATCGAATAAAATCCAATAGGATTATTTCGTATGATTTGAAATTAAGTTCTAACAGAACAAAATATTAACAATCATAAATAATCATATCGTATGATGATGATGATAATAATAACAAATATTTTTTATTTCATAATTTTTTTTTATATTCAAAGATATATATATATGAAATTTTGGTCCATCCTGTATATTTTTAGTATGATTAATATGTATATATATATGTATATATGTATATACATACATACATACATATTACATATATATATATTATATATTATATATATATATACATATTAATCATACGATTATTCGTAATGCTTTTCATTTATTTCTGTCGCTAAACATATATAAATTTCAACGTGTAACATAAATTATAGTACGATGATTATAGATAACATAAATAGATCATTCGAAATTCTAAGAACTGGGTTAGAATCACGAAATTAGAAATATATATATATATATATATAGATCTGATCATGAAACCAAAAATATACAGGACGAACCAAATGTTTTTAGTATTGAGCCAAAAAATGTGATTTGAAAAATCAATTATTCATTTTTTTTTTTTTCAAGATTTGTTAAGATCACCTTTTTCTTATAGGTTATAAAATTAACTAGCCTATCTATAAAGAAGCACGGAAAAATATCGAAAAAAAAAAAATAATTGTACTATTTAGAAATGACACGTACTATGTAAATATTTCATGTCGTGATAACAAAACAAAAATTTGTGAATAAAGAGGAAAATAAATAATGTTAAAGAATTCATTTATACATGTATATATATGCAAATAATTGTCTCGTTCTATCATTATTTTTCAAAAATTAATTCACATTTATACGAAAATTAATTAAATTAAAGTATCATTAATTTTTATGTAAAATTTATTTTGTAAAATAAATATATATGTAAAATAAGTTTTACATAAAAATTAAAATTGAACGATTTATTTGCATTTATTCATTGTTTACATTTAATTTATATCATATCTACATACAATGTGAAATCACCAATCATTCCTAATTTACGTTAAGAACATTTCGTAATAGTTGTAACAAAAATATGATACAAAAATGACAAGTATAAGAAGTATGAGGTTACGATTTACTTCTTAGTCGTCTTCAAGTTATAACAATGCAATATCTCTCTCTCTCTCTCTCTCTCTCTCTCTCTCTCTTTTTCTCTCTCTCTCTCATTGTTTACTTACTTTATACTAATATCAAAAAATAGTATTTAAAATGATATAAAAACATTAACGTGCATTATTACAATTTGCCATATCATTTTTGATACAATATATTCAATTAAATCGTTACGAAATATCATTTGACATAGCAATCATCGAAATAGAAAGTTATCTAAATTAAGACGTTGCTAAGTAACATTCTGTCGACAAAATTTATGAACCTATATGCATACACACACACACACACACACACACACATGTATATATAAAATGTATATACATATATATAATTATATATACATATATGAATATATCATTAATATATATTACATATATTTTATATGAGCCGTTTATTTTGAAAGTGGCCTAAGTCCAAAAAAAAAAAAATAAGTAAATAGACAAAAATAAAAATTAAATATAAAAAATATATAAATATAAACAAAAAATAAATCTAAATATAAATGGACTTAGGTTACTTTCGAAGTAGACGGCTTATATATATTATATATATATATATATATATATATATATATATATATATATATATCGTTAATAAATTTATTGTGAATTTATATAGTTTATAAACGTAGGAAATGAAACTTTACCTAAATGATTGCAAAGTAGTTCATGGGTCTCCAAATCAGGATAATCGAAGGTATCTCTGCAGAAGAGTACGCGCGTTCCAGGTGTAGCAGTGAATCCACCGAGTGCAGCAGCTACCGAAGAACAAAGCCAGGAAGGTTCCGCACCTTCCAATCTTCGTAAAAGTGCTCGATATCTACAATACCTCGGATACGAAAGTACAACCACTTTGGTTTGACCGTCGCAATCAGATTTTTTCGAAGAACTTATATTGCTCTCATATTCCTTTTGTTGTTTGTCAACGTCAGAAAAATCGATTCCAGGATCGGTCAAAACCTGGGGTTGAGGAATTTCGTATCTCGGTGGACTACTCTCAGGAGAGGATGTTGGTGTTGGTGAGCTCGGGTAAAAAATTTCACGGCCCCACGACCATTCCAACGTAGGTGATAACCAGGTAACCAAGTCGTGAACACGAACGACAACTTTTTCAGATATCGTCAACACCTCGTCCTGTAAAGAAAAAAAAAATGATGTATTATGTTTTCATTTTAATATATATATATATATTATTATATGATATATTATATAATGTATATTATATATTATATAATGTATATTATATAATGTATATATATATATATATATACATTAGTATGTATATATATATATACATACATATATTAATTGTATATATATATGTTTATACATATTCATACATATATATTTAATATATATATACATATTAAAATATAATTTTGATATTATACGAATAATTTTATCTTCGCGATTTATCACGTAAGTGATACTATCATTGTATGATAATCGATTTGATCGTACGGTAGATAAGATTACGTTTTAAAGAAATATTTTATCGACGGGGATAAGAATCAGATAAGTTAGATGAAATAAATATCAATAATACATGTCTCTTCCTTATCGACATTTTAGTCGATCACTCATTTTATCGTTTATTCAAAATTTGATAACGAAATTACCGACATATCTATTCCAAGCTCGAAGAAATTACACGAAATTATACCGGTAACGCCGATAATGATCAGTGTTTATTATTGTTAGATAGATAGTTATTAATATAACTTTTATATTATTATAGTTCTCTAACGGATCGTTATCCATTCCGCTTTGGAGAATAATTTAATTGCCTCGACGGATGCCTCATAGCGACGTCGTAATTATAAAGCTTATCTTTATGTTCGTCAAATACATTAAATTTCTTCTCATTCCCGATGCGAACGGATAAATAAAGAACCTACTTCCGTTTTCCTAACTACTACTCATACTCGAAATAACCGCGATAATGAATAAGAAAAAGAAAAAGAAAAGGAAAAAAAAGAAAAAAAAAAAGAAAGAAAAGAAAAGCAGACGACATAATTTTCTGAAATAAAATTCTCGGAAGAAAAAAAAAAGAACAAAAGGAAAAAAAGAAAGGAAAAAAAAAAGAAAAAGAAATAAGATAAAAGAAAAGAAATAAAAGAAAAATAATGAATTGGTATGCTTTCATTTTTTAATAATAAAATGATGACTATCGTCGAATAACAGTCGAGATGAATTTATTTCAAAATGGCCGAGATGTTTTTATCCCGATAAAAATTCCTTCTATAAAAAAGACCACGAAGAGAAACGAATGGTTTTATATCCATACATACACCAGTGATGTATAATACATCGCTAACAATTTGGGAGCCACTGTTGCCTGGGTTATACTTTCATCTTTTAGCTTCGTACTCATCCAAGCCTCGTCCCTCTAACACATAGACACCTACATAACTACTACATCACCGATAAGCGTTCCCCTCCCAATGTATTCTTTCTGTTCGCTATTCTACCTGCTCCCACTCCTCTACCACCCTCTCCCCATTCCTCCGCCAAACCTCCACGCCACTCATATATTTCCCTCTCTTTCTACTTCGTCTCTCTCTGACAACTTATCTCGCTCCCTCTCTCTCTCGCCCCCCCTCTCTCGCCCTCTCTCTCTTTCTCTTTATCTCTTTCTTCCTTTCTCTCTTTTCCTCGCACGCTCGAGTGAATCTAAAAACATACAAACTTTGTAAAAAGGAACATGGAAAATGACGGGGGATGATGGTGTTGGTGATGGTGGAACGGGTGGGATGGAATATTCGGAGTAAGCGTAAATATATACTTTAAAAAGTAGAAGGATGACGATAAAAAAAACGAATAAAAAAAGGAAGAAAAAAAGAAAACAAAATAAAATTAAAAAAAAGATTATATATAAAAAAAAAAAGCTTTCGATAATCCTCTTATCACTTCTTTTTTATTTTTTTTTCCTTTATTTTTGATCGTTTAAAATTTTTCTCCTTTTTCCTTTTTTTAATTCCTTCCCCATCCCTTTCCCCGCTCCCTCTAGGCAACGTTTCAGTCAAAATATAACAAATTTTGTTACAACGAAGGGGGAAAAAAAGAAAAAGAAAAAATAGAAGAGAACGCAAAGAAAAATAAAGAAAGAGACGAAGAAAAAAAAAAGTATGGCGTCTCGTATCAGAAGAGAGAGAGAGAGAGAGAGAGAGAGAGAGAGAGAGAGAGAGAGAAAAACAGAGAGAGGGAAAGAGAGAGAGAAAGAGAGGGACAGACAGACAGACAGACAGACAGACAGAGCGAGTGAGAAAGAGAGAAAGAGGTCGTTGCTCCTTTGTGTGTATGACGAAACCGATGAGCCAGGAGGCCTTCTTTAATAGAGAAGTCAAGCCACTCCTCGATGCTGCATGCATATGTATATCGTACGGTTCACGCGAACGCGAGTGCACTCGACGCAGCACCGTCATTTTCCGTAGATCTCCACCCCTCTTCAACAGGCTCTCACGCGCAAACATATATATATACATACACACACATATATATATATATATACATAATACATGCATACATGTGTACATATGTTAGTTCATATATATATATGTACGTACACGACACAGATGCAACACACATAAGCAAAATATATAGAGAGAAAGGGTGGGGGAAAGAGACAGAGAGAGATACTCGTTCTCTCTCTTTCTCTCCGTTCTCTATCCCTGTCTTGTGTGTTGTGTTATGCTCTCGTTCGCGATGTTACCGTCAATTATTACCGTCTATAAATCCTTTTCTCCTCACACTGTGGCAGCACACTCAAGCCAAACTGTGAACTTTCTTTCTCGTTATTTTATTATCGCGAATATATGAACGACCATTCCTCGTGCGGATTTATTTATCGTATCAAATGAAACAGTATCTTCACGGTACCTTCCCTTTTTATATTTTATCTTCCATCTCTTTTCCTTGGCTTCCTTCTCTTTCTTCTTATTTTTTTTATTCGTTCGTTCATTCGCTCGTTCGTTCGTTCGTTCGTTCGTTCGTTCGTTCGTTCGTTCGTTTGTTCATTTGTTTGTTTGTTTGTTTGTTTGTTTGTTTGTTCGAATTTTCTCTGTATTTTCTTTTTCTGTTTTTTTTTTTTTTTTAATTCTATTCTTCGCTTTCATCTCCTCCGTTTAACCGATCTTTAAATAAATTTTTATGAATAAAATAAAAAAGTAAAAAAGTAAAAAAAAAAGGAAATGGCTTACGAAGACACGCCTTCTTTTATTCGTTCCTTTTTTTTCTTTCTTTCTTTCTTTCTTTCTTTTTTTTTTCTTTTCTTTTTTATTTTCTTTTTTCTTTTTTTTTTTTTTTTTGAATAACCGAAGAAATAACCGTCGAATTACATTGCTTTCCATATTCAAACGAGGAAAGAGGAGGGAGAATAAGACGAGATTCGCAGGCACGTCATTTAAAACTTTTAAACTTTCTCTTGACGCGCCCGCCACCTTTCTGCGTGCGTGTGTGCGTGCGTGTACGTGCGCGCGCGTTTACATGTATGTATGTGTGATGAGGAGGAGTACCCTGAGAGGACTCCTCGAGAGGAGATTTGAAGTAAAGGAGAAGGGAAATGCAGTTCGTCGATGTTACGATAAAGCGGTAGAGCACTGTGCCACGTGTTGATAGAAATAAACCGATGTACTCGGGCACCGTCGACGTTAACGTCGGTATGTGACTCTCTCCTACCCCTCATTCACCACCAACATCGCCACCATCAACCACCACCGCCACCAACGCCACCAACACCACCAACGCCACTATCACCATCACCACTACCACCATCATCGCCAACCGCTCCTAGATGTACTCAGCACCAACCCTCCTCCTACTACTCCTACCCCTCCCTGCAACCCTCCTCCTCATCCTCCTATCCTCCTCATTCTCCTACTCCATCTCTCAATGGTTCGCTCTCTCGCACGCCGTTGAATCAAAGTGGAAATGTATTCAGACGTTGCTATGGCGATTCGCGCGATCCCTAAACACACCGATAACCTATCAATTTCACTGATACCAACGAGAACGTTCAAATATCAATACGTTTTGTATATATATATATATATATGTATGTATGTATGTATGTATGTATGTATGTATGTATGTATGTATGTATGTATGTATGTATGTATGTATGTATGTATGTATGTATGTATGTATGTATGTACGTATGTCTGTATGTATGTATAAGTGTATGTATATATGTATGTATGTATGTCTGTATGTATGTATAAGTGTATGTATATATGTATGTATG
>NC_140816.1:582500-587500 GCF_050613455.1 Vespa mandarinia | reverse complement strand
TATATACTTATATGATTTGTATGTATTATAGTCAATGTACATATATATATATATATATTAATAATTTATATATATATATAATTATTAGTCATTTAATAATTATATATTAATTAATATATACATTGACTAATATGTACACACACATAAACACACACACACATATATATTTACATGTTTTATCGATCGAGCTTCATCGCGAAAAACCGGTAACACGTGTTTCTTCTCTCAAAGAAAGAAAAAGAAAACAAGTTTGTATTCTCTGTAACTTAACTTTATGTGTGTCTCTACAAGCGCTTCGAAACTGGTTTCAATTGAATAACAAAACTAAAAATAAAATCAAAAACAAAACGAAACCATACGAAAAAGGAAATAAACTTTTTTCAGATAATACATATTCACATACACATACATATGTATTTTCGAAATTCGAAATTCTTTTTTTTCTTTTTTCCTTGTTCTTTCTTTCTTCTCATTTTTTTCTTTTCTTTCTTTTTTTTTTTTATTTAAATACCTTATATAAGATACTCTCCAAAAAAAAAAAAAAACAAATCTGTTCGTATGATAATTAAACGATAAGTACGCTAATTGAATCCATAAAGAGATAAGATAAAATTGTGGAAACAGATTTTGTTGTTTGCCTTCGACTTTGAATAATCTTTTTTTTCGAAAACAATAATCAAATTACAATGGTCGTTATATCTACTTATGCACACACATACACATTATAGAAATAATGTATATAATATGTTATAGATAATATATATATGTATATAACATATTGTTATATATATGTTTATATAACAAATAAAATATATATATGTTCATATAGCAAATAAAAAAAAAATATATATATATTCATATATTTATATACTGTATGTAAATGTACTATCTTTTTTAATAGTTCGTTAGTGACGATACGCGTCCAACCGTTAAATACACCCGGAAACTGTTTCGCAGTTGTGAGAGAAACTTTATGTTTCTCAACCTGAAAGCTATTCTATAAGTCTCTCAAACATAATAGGCCACATACATAACACAGTCATGCAACTTCAACGTGGCAGCTATTCCTGCGCTCGGCATGACTCGTTCGACAGTGGTTCTCAATCCCAACAAACAATTGTTCATTCAATATCTAACCGAATACGATAATACATCTCTATGTCATATTTATTCCTTTCTTATGTTTTTCTCTTGGCATCGGTAACAATCTTTTGGCATACATATCTAATATTTATGACCGATTCTAAGGTCTAAAGAAAGGAAGAGAGAAAAAAAATAAAAAGAAAATAAAAAAAGGAGAGAGAGAGAGAGAGAGAGAGAGAGAGAGAGAGAAGAGAAAGAAGAAACGATATTGAAAGAAGAAATCGTTTATTTCATAGCGGTGACTTCATTCTGGCTCGATTCGATTTTCGTATTTTCAATATATACTCTCTTCTAGAATACGTACTTTTCAAATATACTACGAAAACGATCTCAAACTGGGCGCCCTATCAACCTCTAACCCCCTCTGAAAGGGTCGCTAGGAATACGCGCGTTAAAATCGCTGTCGAGACCCGATTAACCCATTTTGCTACTGGACGTTTTTGCTTTTCTCTCTTTCTATTTTTCTTTCTTTTTTTTTCCTCACAATATCGATTCCGTCTATGATTCACAATTTCGTTTTGCAATGCAATATGAAAAAATTAGATAATATTTTTTCCTTTTTTATTTTATCTATTTATTTTTTTTATTTTTTCTTTTCTTTTTTTATTTTTTCGAAAAAGTAAAAAAAAATAAAGAGAAAAATAACAGGAAGAAGAGAGAGAGAGAGAGAGAGAAAAAGAGAGAGAGAGAGAGAGAGAGAAAAAGAGAGAGAGAGAGAGAGAAATATAAAGTGATTTGAGAACCACGATACAAACGTTATGATTTAAAATGGCCGTATGAATAAAATGGTCGTCTGGGAGCTTAAGGGAAATAAAAAATTAATTACATAGAGTTAATAACGCGTTAATAATTTGTTTCAAGAAAATTCGTACGAATTTTTTTCCAACGATACACATTACATATTTTTAATCGTAATTATTACCATCCAATCTTTGTAAAGTTTCATGCGGGTATTCAAATGCATATTATAATCATATATCGATTGAATCATTATATATATATTTATATGTATATATATATAAAATATATATATAAATATCCAATACTTATAAATATATCGTATCGTATAATATATATATATATATATATATATATATATGTCGTTTACGTAACATAACTGGAAGGACACGTTTGTATACGACGATGATTCAAACCGTCGTTCGTTCAAAAATGAATAATTCTCTCTTTCCTCTCTTTTTATTCTTTTTTTTTTTTTTATGAAAAAAAAAAAACGAAAAAATGAACGAACGAACGAACGAACGAACGAACGAACGAACCGTACAAATGAATGAAATTGGACTGCGAAATCCTCTTCTTATTCGTTTTATTTTGTGTATTTCTATTCGTGAAGAAATTAAATGTCATACGACGACGATGGTTTACCTCCGTTAGCAGTGTACAGAAAATTTATCATTCCTTTTCTCCTACCCCCACCTTACTCCATCTCTTCTACCCTCCTCACGCCTCAACTCAACTTTTTCCCCCACTCTTCGCATTCTCTCTCTCTCTCTCTCTCTCTCTTTCCTCCCACCCCACCTCCCCACAACCACTCCCTATCCCCAACTTCGCTTTAACCCTCATCTCTCTCACGTTACAACCTTTCTCGTCGTTCGATTTTATTTTTTCGACGACCTTGCCGTTTACGTACACACATCGTCGCCGTGATATGTATAAAACTATATATGACTGTCGACGATCGGTAATCTAACGACTAACGAGAGATTATACGATAAAAACGTCAATTAAATCAAATATATCCTACTCATAACCCCCCTGGGTATTGGCATCGGTAAAACGAAAATGGATTCCGTATGATTTCGCGTGGATTTCGATTATAGCATAAATATATATATATGTATATGTTGTGTGTGTATGTGTTTGTATGATATACATACAATTTTTACAATTTCTCTCTCTCTTTTTCTCTTTTTCTCTCTCTCTCTCTCTCTCTCTCTCTCTCTCTCTCTCTCTTTTTCTATCTATATATATATCTATCTATTTATCTATCTATCTCTCTCTTTAGGTATATCTATAAAGTGTATGTATATATTTATTTTATAATCGAAATATATATACAGATATGTTCTTTGTCTATATATGTACATATATATATATATAACAAGAGGAGAGAATATGTATATAGAGATACATAAAATATGTCGTTATTTAAATAAATAAATAAATAAATAAATAAATAAATAAATAAATAAATAAATAAATATACATATATGTATATATATGTAAGAATATACATATACATGTTTTATTTGTTTTTTATCTACATATGTGTATACATATAACAAGAGGAAAAAAAAATATATATATAGAAATACATAAAATATGTATATATACATGATTATTTTTCTAAGTATTAATAATGGAAAATAAAAAAGAAATATATTATTTCGAACGAATGTCGTATCATGTCTCAACGGGGGGACATCTCATTTTAATGATAATTATTTGACTTTGCGATGACCTTGAAGCGGTCTTATTAAGATAACAATGTAAACTTTTAAACGTAATCTCTATGTTCCTTGTCAAATATTCTTGTAGCTAATGTAGAAGTATTTTAAAAACACTATCTACATACGCATATGATTTGTACAAGCCGTTGTTAACTTAATAGGCCTTTAAAATTTTCGAGTGTTCCCAATATTACCGTCCTCTTATCTGTCATAATGAATTTATTAAAAATACATTTATACATTTCTTTCTGCCATCAGTATGGCTTTATTCAAATTGTTTTACGTCTAATGGTGAAGGGCCACGCCCTTAATTTTCAACAACGCTAATACCTCACAACAAAGTTATATATGCAAAAACGTGTACAAATAAGTAACATGTAAACGCGATATTTTGAAAACATTACGACTTATCGAGTTAGAAATTAATATGTAATAAATAATAAAGGGATATTGTTAAAAAATTTTGATGTGACCTACAAAGAGATTTCCTTGGTCATCTCAAAATCAAATAATTATCAATGCGACGTATTACCCTTGACTTATCTTATCGTCATTTGCGACATTAGTATACGTTTGTTATTATTTTTTTAAATAACTTACTGCAAATAATCGCATCTATAGATTTAGTTGTATGTTTATGTTTTATAATTCAAATATTATATTTAATTTTATATTAATAATATTTACAATAATTTTTTATTAATTATATAATATAATATTAATTAATATTAATTATATATTATATATATATATAAATACATATATAATATATAATATTAATTAATATTAATTATATATTATATATATATATAAATACATATATAATATATAATATTAATTATATATATATATATATATAGATAGATAAATAGACAGATAGATTGATAGAAAGATAGAGAGCGAGAGAGAGAGAGACAGAGAGAGAGTATATTATATATATAAAAAAAAAAAAAACAAAATATATTTGGACAATCTCAATATCTAACATTACGACCAATCCCTTTTTTTATGTGAGCCATACCTATTCGGATTCGTTGAAATAAATTCGTTCAAATAAATTCGACTCCGATCTTATCTCTCTCTCTCTCTCTCTTTCTCTCTCTCTTTCTCTCTCTCTTTCTCTCTTTCCCTTTCTTTCTATCTCCCTTCTCATTCCACTTTCTCTCTTTCTTTTCGTTCGAAAACTAATATTATTCCTATTCCAACATCGATCAGCTCTCTCGATCATGGAATCCTCTCGAAGTAAAAACCTCGAAGCACTTCGCTCAACGTCAGATTGGTGATTCTCGATAAATTATTCCTCTCGATAGAAGAAGTTCGTAGGAGTGAGATGAAGTAACGATTTGACCTGAAGGTTCGCCACGAGGTTACGATCTTGAGAACCAGATA
>NC_140816.1:567500-577500 GCF_050613455.1 Vespa mandarinia | reverse complement strand
CGTACGATAAGTGTGGACTAATATTTAAAGGAGAAAAAAAAAAAAGAAAAGAAAAGAAAAGAAGATAGAGAGAATAGGAAAAAAAAAGAAGAGAAAAAAAAGAAAACGAAAAAAAAGAAAGGAAAATAAATTGAACGCATGGATTATTAAAATAAAAAAGAAAAATAAAACTTTACCTTTAATACGTTAATGATAAAAAATGAAATGAAATGTTATATACGAATGGAATTATTTTAACAGTTTTTTAATTTAAATTTCCCGCCATTACTTTCAATTTCTTTGGATGCGCGATATCCCTTCGAAGAGATATGAATGCACACGCAGTTGTGCGTATGTACGTGCTTGCAAACGTCCTATGTGAATATTATTGAAAAATCTAATATCATCGTTTAACAGTAATATTTTATAATTAAACGAAACGACGATCGTGCGTAAACGCATCCTGGGAACAAAAGTGGCCGATATAATTCATAACAGTGCAGTCTATTACCGAGTTAATTAATTAAATCCGTATTGATTGGCGAGAATACAGTCCACCTCGTGTAACAGGGATGCCATTCTGACACGATAGAAGAGGAGAGAGAGGAGTAAAGAGGAAGAAGGGACAGTCAACCTGCTTGTGACAGAGGTTCTCATCCGAATCGAATCGCCCTTTTCTTTCCGTTTTTCCGTTATGTAAGCCGAGCTCAGTGAGTCGTTAAATTTCTCGTTCCGTGGAACGATTCCGAGAATAAATAGGACACCGCTCACGATGTTTCATGATAGTTCATGATATTCGTTCGAAATTAATCGTATTCCTCCTGCGGTTTATTATTCCAATTTCGTTTGAAAATTATTCACTCATAAGAAAGATTTCTAAGAGATTTACGTTTTATCGATTATTCTATTTCTTTATATATTACGAAAGGAAAGAGAAACACTAAGTGCCAAAGTTCATTCTACACACACATACATATATATATATATATATATATATATATATATATATATATAATATATGCCCTTTCGGTATTGACGACTCATGTTTTTTTTTCCTCGAGATTAAAACAAATATAAAAATATCAAAAGAAACGAATGAATTATTTTCCTACTAAAAATCAAAAAAAAGAAAAAAGAAGGGTAGAAAAAGAAAGAAAAAAAATCTATTGTTTTCGTTTGACGCGAAAAAGAGGAAAGAGAAAAAATGAAATGGGGAAGAAAAGAAAAAAAAAGGATAAAAATAAAAAAAAATAAAAATAAAAATAAACGAGAAACGGGACATGGGAACTCGGTATTCCAAGTCCGAGTTTATCGTGGATCGGTCAAATAGAAATCTGCATTATCGTCCGACGTTTCGAGAAGAGGAGTTGGGTACATTTTCAGTCGCTTATCCGAGTTAACGCGTGTGAACCAGCCGGTGCACACAACTACGTCAACGTTGTCTATGGAATCAATCTACGTGTATGTGTATGTGTATGTGTGTGTATATATATATACCTGTGTGTAGGTAAAGTCGTATTAACACATACGGGCACCCCCACCTAGCCTCGGTACAATAATGGGAACGAATAATCGCATTTCCAAATGATCGATACCAACTAACCGCCCCGTTATACACGCGCACGATGATAATGTTTCACAATCAAGAGAAACGTGCTCGTTGGCTTTACGAAAGTCGATACGACCACATACGAAAGATCTGCTTTATTCTCCCCTTAGGGTTTTAGTTGAATTAATTTAAAAGTACAACGTTAAATATAAAGAATGATTTTAATTACATTGTGAAAGTTTTCATTAATATAGCTTCACAAAGTTTACTTATTAAATTGATTTATTCTTTTATTTTATATATACATATATTATATTATATTATATTATATATATATATATATATATATATACAATTAAAAATATCTCTAATAAAAACAAATATTTATATTATGATATTATATAATATATAATATATATATATAGATAAATTAAATTTATTAATTTAATTTTAATACACTGAAAGAATAAATGATAAAAAATTTTTAATAACCTCGTAAAATATTAAAAAAAAATACATATAATACAATTAAAATCAAAAATTACGTAATTAGCAATAGAAATCAATTTGAACACCTGCTACTGAATAATATATTAATTGTATTCAAAAAAAAAAAAAAAAAAAAACAGAAAAGAAAGAGAAACCACAAAAAACCTGAAAGTTTTTGCATAGCCACAAGCCACAAATTCGTTAGGACTTTTTTAATTAATCTTTTTTACAATCATGTATTTAGAGTACATTCTTGTATGTACTCTAATTATACATATATGTGTATGTGTATGTGTGTGTGTGTGTGTGTGTGTGTGTGTGTGTGTGTGTGTGTGCGTATGTGTGTATTCCAATAATTAATGAATTAAGTCAAATAATCGATGAAAAAAGATTTACTTTATGATTTATTTTATATTGCAATTATTTTATATTTTAATATTATATTAAATTCATATTTTGATAATATTATACTTTAATAATAATAATAATAATAATAATAATAATAATAATAATAATAATAATAATAATAAAAGAACTTTGCAAAGAAAAAGAAAATTAAAAAATATATGGTTCAATGTGAGTTAGTAAAATTTATCGATAAACATAATTCCATTTTTATTATGTTTGGATAGTGAGCTATATCGCTTATTTTTCGATATACATTGTTTTTTTTCTTTTTTGAAAAAATGCTGATCTACCTGATTTTTCATCTACTTGATATTTCCTTGAAAACATAAGGATATAATGGATATTCCATACTAATAAGGATTTCATGAATATTTTCGTACTCTCAAAATATCCGTAAAAGAAAATACCGTTATTGAAGAAGAGGAAGAAATCTCTATTATTATTCTGAATTAAGTTAACATGATTACAAAACGCAAGTGAATACTGTTATTTATAACTTCTTTTTTCTTTTTTCCTTTTTTTTTCTTTAAGTAAAACTGAAATTTTTGTTTGGAAAAATAATTTCTTTCGGAAAACTTTCCCAAGCAAAAGTAATTTTTAATAAACGATTTTTTGAATAATTTTAAAGATAATTCGAGGTCGTACAAAGCATAAAAAAAAAAAAAAGAAGAAACAGAAGAAAAGGAAAAGCATACACTTTACACGGATAGACGTAAAAATTCATAATTACATCATAAAAGATTTTATGTACGTCGTAACGGAAAGTAAGTACTTTCGAAAATATTTCCTTACATAATGAAAATATATATTTTTTTTTTTTATCAGAAACACGCAAACCTGAAAGATCTATATAAAAGATAAATGTATATCTAAAATAAGAAAAGTAATATGTATGACTTAATCAACAGTCATAATTAAAAGAGCATATATTCTCATGAGAGTATTAACGTATATACAAATATACACGTATATCTCAAAAAAAAAAATAAAAGAAAGAAAAAAAGAAAAAAGAAAAAAAAAAATATTTAATGGCAAAACTCAGGAGGACAATCGTCCGATTAATATCTTCGCAAATGAAAATGAACGATAATCCAAGGTAATCAATTAAAAGGCCAAATTAAACGTTTATAAAGGTATTATCAAGCGGCAGGAGAACTTTTAAGTTCGTAGTTTCTTTTACGATTTTAACAAGCCCGATGAAAAGATCGAATAATCAACGTCCGGAGGTCTTTGGTCGGTGGTGATGAGGGGAGAAAGAAGAAGTGAGTAGAAAAGATGGTATGGCATCGGTGAAGAGGGTGAGGGCGGTCGGACGAACAGTCAGAGGTGGGAGTGGAAGGGATGAGGAAGCAAAAGGAATGTCGAGGTATTGTCGGAGAAGAGGTTTCTCGTTCCTTAAAATCTCCTCCTCCTCCTCCTCCTCCTCCGTCGATATTTCATCGTGATCGTTTACTTATTCATTCGCACCACTTAACCTTTCGGAAATTCATGAATCGTTTTGAAAACGCACGCCGTTTACTTTTTGCAAAAAAAATATAAAGATATAGATAGATAGACAGATAGATGGATGGAGAGATAGATGAAAAGATAAAGAGAGAGAGAGAGAGAGAGAGAGAGAGAGAGAGAAAATAAGAAAGAATATATACGAGCATAAATTCATTTCCAATCGTAAAATTACACAGTACGGGATTATCTTTTTCTTCTTTTCTTTAATCTTTTTTTTTCCCTTTTTTTTTTTTTTTTTTTCATTATGCAAATCATAAAAGATAGGTGAGAAATGTAATGGGTGAATTACGACGAGGTCGAGCCAGACGGCCAATTTCTCGTACGACCTCGTCCCGTCCGATTCGAATCAATGGCAGAAATAAAGATCTCTTCTTTACCGGCAGATTTACTTAGAAAGATTTGATTGTATGTATATACAAATATGTCTGATATATATATATATATGTGTATATAAATGTATATATATATATATATATATATATATATATATATATATATATATATTTTATTTAATTCTGCTTCTCTCTCTTTTTTCTCTTTCCTTTCTTCTTTCCTTTCTATTTGTTTTTTTTTCCTTTTATTTTTTTGTTTAATTTAATTTAATTTCATTTCATTTCATTTCATTTCATTTCATTTCATTTCATTTCATTTCATTTCATTTCATTTTATTTCGAAGCTAACGAGATCGTGAGTAATATTTTGTAAAAAAAAAAGGGAGAGAAAAAAACGCAAAAAGAAGAAAGAGAGGGAAAAAAAAGAGAGAGAGAGAGAGAGAGAGAAAATATATGGAAAACGTTTACGTAACGTTTAAAATAACAAAAAATAACAAGAAAATAAAAAAAATATTATAAATAAAAAACGAAACAGCGAAGGTACATTTTACGCAACTCTGTTTTTTCTCCTTTTATTCTTCTTTTATTCTCTCCCTCTCTCTCTCTCTCTCTCTCTCTCTATATATATATATATATATATGTGTGTGTGTATGTATATATATATATTTGTATATACATACATGCATACATATATAGTTGAACACAAAATAGAATTTAGAAAAAAATTTCGCGAAAATTTTCAATACTCGAGCGAAAAGGGGAGATCGCGTGAGCACACACAATGTTATATTGTGTATGTGTGTGTGTATGCATCCGTACATGTATATCCATATATATACATACATACATATATATATATATATATAGATATATAGATATATATATATATGTATACGCATACAGGTTTGTATACGTTCTATTTTCGTAGCACGAAACGGGGCGCGTGGCCCCGTTTGAAGTCACGTTTGATATTCTAATTGCGTTGCTTTACATATAAAAGGACATTCGACCTATGAGAAAGGAACTTTAATTATGATTCGAGCTCGCCTCCTATCGTACACGACCTCAAGAGCTAATCCGGTGGAAGTAACTTCGGTTAAATATTACGATTACAATTCGTAAATCATGAATGGTCATATGTTTCAATGAACGACTATCTTTCCTCTTTGTTTTTTATTTTTATTTCTATTTTTATTTTGATTTTATTTATTTTTTTATTTATTTCCTTTTTCTTTTTTCGTTCTTTTTAAAATAATAATTTTCTTTCGACAAAACGAACTAAACCAAACAACGACGACCATAACAGAATACTATTTTTTATCAAATTCTTTGTCAGCCTAATTGGTTCTCATTTATTTCGACGTGCTGCCCCTTTTCCACCATACATACATACGCAACATACATACGTACACAATCGGTCGTCTCTTTCTAAACTTTTGTTCAACAGTATCGATCGAAAACATTTACTCCCTAAATGAGTAAAACAAATGAAATTAAATGGATCCGTGCGTTATTACTAAATACACCTAGTATATAATAGTTTACCCAGTAGAACTCATTTATACTAGTTATATTTCTAACCACGTATGCGTGGCATACGCGTGCCGAGAAATCGAAGAATATGAAAAAAAAAGAGAAAAAGGAAAGAAAAAAAAAGGCAAAAATGGAAGGGGGAAGAAAAGAGAAGGGAAAAAGAAAAAAGGAACAAATAGAAAATGGGGAAAAAAAGGAAAAAAAAAGAAAAAAAAAGGAAAAAAAAAGAAAAAAAAAAGAAAAAAACGATAACCATACGCGTCCATTATATAAACGAACTCCGAACGTAGGAGTGTGGGTAGGCAGAGAGAGACCACGAAAGGCGCGAATGGAATCGAATCTGGCAATGCATTCCATAAATAAATAAAAGCCTTTCGTGCGACGGACTCGTGCTTGGTTGGATGAGTGGTGGGGGAGGGTGATTGGATGGGAATAGTGGGGAGGATTTACACAGTCGTTACTCGCCGCTTGTATATCCCGTGTATGTGTATGTATGTATGTATGTGTAGCAGTTGTGTGTGAGAACACTATAATCTCTCTCTCTCTCTCTCTCTCTCTCTCTCTCTCTCTCTATTTCTCTCCCTCTCATCCTCTCTCACTCTCTCACTCTCTCAGTCTCTCGCTCAGTCTCTCTCCTCTATCTATTACTATCTCTCTTTCTCGCACGTTTCCTCGGCATCTCTTTCATTCTATCTTTCTCTTCTGTATGAATGGCTATCGTGAATGTGCGAACTCTCTCGTAATACGTACACATGCGTTTAGTACGAATCGACGAGGCATAAAGTCTCTCGTTTATGCCGTGTGAGAAGGATGGATATTGCATATATCTCTCTCGCTCTCTCTCTCTCTCTTTCTCTCTCTCTCTCGCTCTTTTTCTCTTTCTCACTCACTCGATCTTTACACTCTCGTCATTTTCGTTAGAAATTCGATGGAAATCTAGCGGAAAATGGAAAATTAATTCAATACTTGCGCTACGTTTTTTTTGTCCTCCTCTCCCTTCCCTTACTCCCCGATTAACTGAGCCACGTATGAAGCAATAAATGAATTATACACACATACCAGTCACACACTCACAGATATATATACGTACGTAAATATATAAATATATATATATATATATATATATAATATAATATTATATATATAATATATATAATATATATATATATAATACTTTACGACACAGCCATGTTTATTATGATGATTTAATAATATAAAGAAAGATGGACGATTCTGCTGCCGCTTTAAAAACAAAACAAAAAAAAAGAAGAAAGAAGAATAAAAATAAAAAAGAAAAGAGAGAAAGGAAAATAGTAAGAAAAAAAAAAACAAACAAAGAAGGAGAAGCGAAAGAAAAGTTCGTAATTTAAAAAAAAAAAAAAAAGAAAAAAAGAGAGAAAGTAAAAAAGGAAGAAAAAAGAACTTCGCAATTTCGCTCGATGTCCGTGCTCAAAATTCATTTCGAGAGACTCACGGCGTTCGCGTCGCGTGGGATACGATACGGAGAGAGAGATGGAGGCTGGAAGGGGGAGGGAAAATAGTTAAACCGTTTGGTTAAAATAAGGGATTTAAATGGAAATCCCGAGACGCGAGAGGGAAAATAGTTGAATCGTCGAATAAGGCGACGTTACACGATGCGAATCCCGTCTGCCATCCCCTATCCACAACCTTTCCACTTCTCTCTCTTACAACCATCCCAACAACCAAACTATTCTTTTCTCTATCTCTCCCTCTTCCTCTTTCCCCACTCATCCCATTGCTTCGATTGAATCGAGAAAATTATTTTTCGACGGCGAATCACCATTAATTGCGCACGAAGCATTGTAATTTCGGGATAGCTTCCTTTCTCTCTCTCTCTCTCTCTCTTCCTCTTCTCTCCCTCTCTCTTTCTTTTTGTTTTTATTTTCTCTCTTTTTCTTTCTCTTTATTTCTCTTTATTTCTCTTTATTTCTCTTTATTTCTCTTTATTTCTCTCGTTGAAAATAATACACGGAAAGAAGACTCGTCCTCGTTTAGGTTAAAAAAAGAAAAAAAATGGCGAAAAAGAAGAAAAAAGAGAGAAAGGGAGAGAGAGAGAGAGAATCAGAAAAAAAGAAAAAGAAAAAGAAAAAGGAAAACGAAGAGGAAAAAAATACACCGCTAACGATACGACCGTGAAACAAAAGGGAAAAGAAGCGGCACGGGTTGATTACTTCTACGAGGCCATTTCCGCCGCTTCCGCCGCCGTAGCGATGCTGAAATAATGGGCTGCACCGTTTAACGTCATCTCTTTTTCCCCCGACGTCCATACATTTAATATCTGTTTCGTTATCTCGCAAAACTATGCGCTACAGCCATCTTGTTTGTGGCTCATACCGCGTTTACAAAATTGCTTCGAAACATCAACGTAACCCGCATTACAACGATAAATTTTCTCTATTCTATCCGATACGCAGCGTATAAGCTATTTATATATTATATGATGCGTGTTAAAGAAAAGAAAAGAAAAGATGAAAATAAAAAAAGAAAAAAGAGAAATAAATAAGATAGAAAGAAAATGAAAATGAAAAAAAAAAAAAAAAAAAAAAAAAAGAAATAGCACAAGATTCTACAATGGTCTACGAGTGACACCGAGAAATTGATTTATGGGAGAAACGATTTCAATATTTTCTTTTGGTCGGTAAAACAGGTATGAACTTGTTTGGTCGGCATCCAAGATTATCTTCTTTACCGACATCAACGTTATGTGAGCTATTGTTTTATATGAGGAGGGCGGTGGGGAAAAAAAAGAAAGAGAAAAATGAAGAAAAAAAAAAACAAAGTAACGGAACGAAACAAAACGAGATACAAACAGGGGACGCGGCGAACGTCGATCGTGGTGAAAGGTATTTTTTTTTCTTTTCTTTCTTTTCTTTTTCTTTTATTTTCCTTTTTTTTTCTTTTTTTTGTTTGTTTTATTTTTTTTTTTGAAACTACGAATTCATTGGTCACGGGTACACAATGGCGGTGCATCGTCTCTCTCATATATCCCGAATTGTGGAATGTAATTTTTAAAAATGCGACGGTCGACCAATGTGTACGCATCTTAAACACGTAACACAAACACATACATATCGTGTATTGACGAGAGAAGAGAAGAGAAAGAGAGAGAAAGAGAAGAAGAGAGAAAGAGAAGAGAGAAAAAAAGAGAAGAAGAGAGAAAGAGAAGAAGAGAGAAAGAGAAGAGAGAAAAAAGAAAAGAAGAGAGAAAGAGAGAGAAAGAGATGAAGAGAAAAAGAGAGAGAAAGAGAAGAAGAGAGAAAGAGAGAGAGAGACAAAACAAGTGAACGAGCTCCGGACGTGGCAACGACCGGATACGCTCGCTTGGGCCTTTTCCATCTCTTTCTTTCGTTTAGTCTTTCCTCCTTCTTGTTCTCCCGCATATCGCCATATGGTCATATCTCTCTTTCGCTGCTTGTGTCTCTATATATCCATTTCTCTATCCTTCTTTCTTACTCTCGCATATACGTTCTTAGGTATGCGTGAACGCTTGTGTGCATTCAGAGTATTAGAGAGAAAGAGAGAGAAAGAGAGAAACAGAGAGGGAGCGAAGGAAAGAGGAAGAGAGAGAGAGGGGGGTGAGAAAAAAGGGAAAAAGAAAGAAAGAAAGAAAGAAAATGGAAAGAGAACCGGCAGTTATTATTTAAGCTGTCGGTTGTCATTGACGGAGACAATAAATCGGTGAAAACAACGAAAAGGAAGAGAAGAATTTCTTCAGCATAACGTGTGTATATATATATATATATGTGTATATTATGTTTGATGTATATATGTTATATATGATGTATGTATGTGATATAGACATATGTATGTACGTATATCGACGGAACAGGTACATAAATATATATATATATATACATATATGTATGCATGATGTTTATACATTGTACACATATATGTACATTTATATACTTTCGTCGATCAATAAATTATTTTTTTACATCGAGCGATTTTGGCTGGTCTTCGAAGTAATTTCTCTCCGGTTCATTCATTTCTCCTCCTTCAATTTTGCATTTTTTTTTGTTTGCTTTCTTTTATTATTGTTTTTTTTTCCTCCCATATCAATAAAATATATAGAATTCTTCTTCCATCGTATCTCTTTTGGCTTGACTCCAGTTTCTTTCATTTTTATCTATATATTTCTTGAAATGAAGCGCACATAGAAAGATACATCTCGACAACAACA
>NC_140816.1:557500-560000 GCF_050613455.1 Vespa mandarinia | reverse complement strand
ACTTCAAAGAAAAAAAATAAAAAAAATAAAAAAAAAAAATAAAAATAAAAATATTGAAGAAAATCAGGTGAGAAAATATAATATATAGCTTGAACGAGAAAATCCTTTCTCTATATATCTATTTATCTATCTATTTATCTTATTTTTCTCTTTCTCTCTCTTTCTCTCTTCTGGCTTCTATGCCTATATTTTTGTCAAGCTGGCATTGCTGAACCGGCTTAATTTCAGTTCGCCAGCAAGAGCTTTGAACGTGTATGCATATATTCATACGCATGTGTTCGGACTCGTATACGGGAGCTTTACGTCCCGCACCGTACCTCTCCCACCAACCTGTCCCGTCCTGTCCCGTTCCGTGCCCCTTTCCATTCGCCCGCCCGCCCACCCACCCACCACCAGCTCACTCCACAACCGACCACTCCATTATATTGGACAAAATATTTGCCAGCTATTGTATATCTCTACGTTATGTGATACACGGGAATTTTCGTAACGTGAATGGAAAATTATTGACCGGTTGTAATACTTGAACTCTCGAACGACAACGACGACACGACGACTACGACTACAACGACGACGACGACGACGACGACGACGACGACGACGATGACGACAATGTGGACGGACATGGACGACGTGATTGCATATGTGTTGGTCATATTGTTACTAGTGTTAGTGCTGCCAGTGGTCGTGGTAGTGGTGATGGTGGAGTGCGGATTGCACGGGGGTCCCTTCAATTTGTCACGACTTGTCAAATTTTTTCGTTTACATTCTCGATGGAGAGATAGAGATAGAGATAGAGATAGAGATAGAGATAGAGATAAAGAGAGAGAGGAAAAGAGAAAGAAGAGAGATCCGATTTGAAAGACCACGAACGCTGTGATTACTTGAATATGGGAACTCGTACGAAGAGCATTCACGTGGATAAACAAGGAAAAGAAAATGCATCGAATTCGATAGTTCATTCTTCTCTCTCTTTCTCCTTCTCTTTGGCACTAGCTCTGTCTGTCTCTGTCTCTTTCTTCTTGACCTTCTTTCTTTTCTTCCCAAACGGGACGTTTCAGAAATTGCGATATATTTTTTTCATTACATATTCCTATAATTTATTTACCGTAACATGACGAACATCGTTATCGGCAATGATTATGCTTATAAATCTCTCCATTGATCGTGATTTATATTAACGCATCACGATTATTACGCGTGCACGTAAACAAACGATAAAATAATGCCAATAAAATATCAAATTGCGATAAAACTAACATATCGTCAATGTCTCTTTTCAATTCATTTTATTATTATTATTATTATTATTATTACTATTATTTGTAAATGTCAAGATTGGATCGTAGATCGGCGAACAGTGAAGACTAAAAAAAAGAAGAAAGAAAAAAAATCAATAAATAAAAGCCTAATACATACTAACCGGATTATAGACCCAGAGTAAATAAGTATGTAGGATGCGATAAGAAACATTTTGTAAATAACTAGTCGTTAAATATAGTATATATATATATATATATATATATATATCTTCGGTGATAACGCGACGATCGACGTGAAATATATTTTCTAAGCTTGAGTACTTATGCGATACTCAAACAACTTGGCCTGAAAACTATCGTTTTATTTCTCTTTCTCTCTCTCTCTCTCTCTCTCTCTCTCTCTCTCTCTCTCTCTCTATGTATCTTTTTTCTTTTATGTCTATTTTTCTCTTCTTTTTTTTTCTTTATTTTATTTTATTTTATTAACCATTTCAACCATCTAAACGAAATATTCCATATCCATATATCAAAATGTATACGCGAGTAAATTTCATTTCGAAAACCATAAATAATAATAATAATAATAATAATAATAATAATAATAATAATAATAATAATAATAATAAATAATAATAATAATAATAATAACAACAACAACAATAATAATAAAATTAGTAATAATAATAATAAAAAAAAATTAATAATAATAATAATAAATAATAATAATAATAATAAGATTGCACAACGAGAACATTTCAGAGATAAAAAATGACGAACACGTACATACATACGAATATTGTTAAATTACAATAACGATTCGAGTTTCCTCTCATTTTTCCAGCCATTATTGCGCGGAATTCTCGGCCGACGTAATTTATAATAACGTCACGGGTGATAAAAAGAGAAAGAGAAAGAGAGAGACAGAGAGAAAAAGAGAAACAGAGAGAAAGAGAAAAACGAGAGAGAAAGAGAGAGAGAGAGAGAGAGAGAGAGAGAGAGAGAGAGAGAGAGAGAGAGAGAGAGAGAGAGAGAGAGAGAGAGAGTTTGAATCACGTTCGTAGATTCAACGTTCGTGCGTGAAGCTCGCCGGTCGATGAAAAAGCAAAGAGTGAAGAGGATGAGATACTAGCTCTATCTCTGTCTCTCTTTGTCTCTCTCTCTCTCTCTCTCTCACTCTCTCTCTCTCTCTCACTCTCTCTCTCTCTTTCTCACTCTTTCTACTCTCTCTCATTCTCTCT
>NC_140816.1:532500-555000 GCF_050613455.1 Vespa mandarinia | reverse complement strand
TAATAATGACGTAATAAATGATGACGAAACAAATACTTGTTCTATCGACGAATTTTATTTTTTCTCATTAATAATTTATAATTTAAATTATAATTGATACTAATTAAGTGTAAATTATTAATTAAAATCAAAAAGAGAAAAAAGAAAAAAAAAAGGATATGGAAATGAAAATGCACGGCGAAGTCAAGTTAATACATTATTAATTAATAATAATGATGATAATAATATATTTAATATATTATTAATAATATGTATATATTAATATTATTAAATATATTCAATAATATATTATAAATTAAATTGGATAGTAATAATGAATGATTTTTTTTTACATAAAAGAAAGAAAAAAAAAACAAAAGGAAAACAGAAGAAATAAATAATAGATAGTATATAATAATGCAAATGGAAACTTTTATTGTTCAGAACAATAATCTTGATTGATTTCTCCGAACAATACATTATTATTAATAACATTAATTTCTTTGAACAATATAAATTTTAAATATAAAAAAAAGAAAGAAAGAAGAAATGGAATAAAGGACAATAAAGGACGCATACAATTTGAAAATAAATAATAAGTTATTGATCGTATTTCTCTGGAGAAATTAAAAAAAGAGAAAAAATAAATGATTCCTTTGAAATAAAAAAGAAAACAAGAAAAGGAACAAAGAATAATAAAGAATACGTGCGATTTGAAAATAAATAATAAATTACTGATCGTACTTCTTTTGACAATAAAAGTAATGATTACTTTTTGCATCAAACAAAATGACAACAAAGAATTCAAACGAGTTGGGAAATAAATAACAAATTATTGATCGTATTTCTAATATCCTCTCTGTAAATAAATAAATAAATAAATAAATAAATATATGTATATATATATATATATGTATATATAATAAATAAATTAAATACACACAGTATATATACATATATACATATATACATGAAGCGATGTATGTATACATATATTTAAAAAACTGACATAAATAGACGATCGAAAATTTGTATTTTCAAATGAAAATAAATAAACGCGTTCGTGCCGTAGGATTTTATATTATATATTTTACGTTCGCGTCTTGCCTTTTTCTAATCTGAGCTTTCGTTCAAAATACGTTTCTTTCTACATGACTAAACTTATGTGCAGTCGTGTGTAAACATGTTTTGCTAAAACCGTTTGCCACCGATGCTGTTTCTGTTGTCGTTGTCATCGACTTTATTGTTGTTGTTGCCGTTGTTGTCGTTGTCGTTGTCATTGTCATTGTCGTCATATTGTCAAGAAAAGTAGGCTAACGTAAGAGAATACTGAACGAGAACGCACGATAAGATGTATAGAAAGATAGGTATATATAGATATTGATAAATAGATCGATAAATATATATATATAGATAGATAAATAGATAGATAGATAAATTTCTCAAGATTTTCTTTAATTTTCCTTCGAAAGCTTAGGACAATAAACTGATCGATGACAAAGAATGAATGAACGAACAGCGGTGGTGTTCTCAATCGTTCAAAAATAAATATTGGAACAATGCCAAACAATCTAAACGTGTAAAACTGGTATATAGATAAATACATATATACATGTATACATATATATATATATATATGTATATATATATATGTACAAACGTACATAATACATTCGTGAAACTTTTCGACGTTTTCAAGAAAATTATGATTCTAAATAAAAGAAGTGTGTCAAAACGTCGTGACGTCGTTAATAAATAAACGAAGTATTGGGAAAGATAGATTTAAATAAAAAAGAAAAAAGAAAAGAAAAAAGAAAAGAAGAAAAAGAAAAAGAAAAAGAAAAGATGGAAATAAATTTAAACGGAGGAAAAAAGGAAAAAGCCAAAAAGAAAAAAGACTTCGTTAAAAAATTCACACGATATCGCGTCGTTATTTAACATGTGAATGTGCTTGGATAAAAAAAGAAAAGTTCGGAAAGAGTGGGGTGGGTGGGAGGTGGAAGGAATGAGATAAAAAAGAATATATATATATACCTATATACATCATGCATACATATACACATGTATACATATATATATATATATATCTTATAAAATATATACATATATATATATATATCTTAGAAAACGCGTTACGAAGTTAGAGAGAAAGTATCGATATTCTCGAGTTTTAAGTACACGCGAATATATATGCATGTATGTTTATATCACGTTGTGCAATTTTCTGTTCTGCCGATTTAAACGAACTTCCAGCGAGGAGATAAAATACTTGCATAATTAACGCGCGTACGAAGCGATGTAAGAAACAGGTATACCGTGTCTATGCTGCGATAGAAAGAGAGAAAGAGAGTAAAAGAGAGAGAGAGAGTGAGAGAGAGAGAGAGAGAGAGAGAGAGAGAGAGAGAGAGAAAAGCAGCTTTTACACGATCGCCGAGTGTTCCTGTGTTTTGTGCGTGCCGCTATCAAAACGAACGAGTGAATGAAGAAAGAAAGAGAGAGAGAGAGAGAGAGAGAGAGAGAGAGGGAAAGAGAGAGAGAGAGAGAAAGAGAGAGAGAGAAAGAGAGAAAGAGAGAGAGAGAGAAAGAGAGAGAGTGGGGAAGGGAAGAGAGAGTGTGTTTTAACGTGTGCAAGAGAGAGAGAGAGAGAGAGAGAGAGAGAGAGAGAGAGAGAGAGAGAGAGAAAGAGAGAGAGAGAGAGAGAGAGAGATACTTATGCGTTACACACGATGATGATGTGGAACATGACACACATACGGTTGGAAATGATCGTGTGTAAACAGAAACTTGATAAATCATTACCGTGCTCGATGTCGATGATTTTCTTTATTTTATTTTAATTTTATTTTTTTCTTTTTTCTTTTTTCTTTTTTCTTTATTTTTCTTACATTAGCTACTAATTTTCTCTCTTTCTCTCTCGCTCACTCTGTAACATTTTAATTTTTTAATTTTTTTTTCATTTGTATTGGTAATTATGATAGCATATATATCTATATATATATATATATATATATATATATATATAGTTATATATATATATATATATATATATATATATATATATATAGAGAGAGAGAGAGAGAGAGAGAGAGAGATATTTGGACGTTAACGATTGTGCGTAATAAAAAATATAATTTTTCCATTATATAACTGAAATATTTTCTCCGTACCACTTACACCGTCACAATGTAAATCTTTTATATAATCATGAATTTTTATTACGAGTATCATATAAAATGTATATGGGTTTTTTCTTTATTTTTTTTCTTTGTTTTTTCGACCTTAGGCTATTTTTAAAAATTATTTCGAACGTCTTTAAAAATGATTTGTTACCTGAAATATTACGGTTCTATTCGAGTGAAAAGAAAAAAGAAAACGAAAAAAAGAAAATAGAAAAAGAAGATTATAAATGACAGTATTCATTAATATTTTGTAATTATAATTATTATGTTTTTTCTTTTTTCCATGACGTCTTCGGTGTACAAAAATATTAATGGAAAATTAATAGAAATATGCGTCAACAGAACTATTATATATTACTACATTTTTCTATTAGTCATTTTATTTTTTATACAGTCATTATTGGTTGTCGTTAAAATTTAGAATTATTTTACTTGTAACTGACAATGGCAGAGTAACGCACAGTTTTTATTTGCCGCAAAAAAAATTGAATGGATACTCGTTGTTAACGTAACTGCTAATTAAAGTCCAAACAGAGCGATTAGAAATTTTTCGTAAAAAAATAAGATATTAAGATTATCTAATATTAATTAAATAAAGTACTTTCTTATATTTAAAAAAATGCGACTTGCATCGTATCAGCGATGCAAATTTTTTTTTCTTTTTTTCTTTTTTATTACAAAAATGCTACGTAAAATTTTCTAGACAATTAATTCGTTTGTTTTTTTTCCTTTATTAATAGTAATATAATCGTTCGATCGAAAGCAAAAAATTAAATTGTGTCATACATCGCGAAAATAAATATGATTTTGTAGAAAAATCAAAAAGGTGTACGCATTTTCCTAAAAAAAAAAAAAAAAAAAAAAAGAATAACTCGAAAGTATAACGAAAAGAGTATATGACTTATTCCACTATGGAAATAAGCAAAAACAAAATTAGTTTTAATTTCGACCAGCTTTGCATAGTTAATGAACGATACGTTTATAAAATGTATCTTTTCTAATTTCTTTCAAAATATTGAGATATAATAAATAATCGTAATATAATGTAACTTGTAATTATAAATTAAATCGTGAATTAAAGTAAATCAATTCCTCTTTTTCTTTTTCTCTTTCCTTTCTTTCATTCTTTTTCTTTCCTTCAATTTTTCGACCTACTCCACTGTCAGAATTATCTATCGGCACATTTATCAGCCCACACGACGAATGCATTCGGATTGAATGTTCCTCTTGCAATGTTACATAGTGCGATGATAATTTGTGAAATAATATCTTTTAGCTTTTCTTTTTCCTTTATCTGTTCTCAGAAAAAAAAAGGAAATAAAAAAAGAAAAAGAAAAAGAAAAAAAATATCAACAGTATCGACAACATTCGATAACGTTCTAATTAAACAAATTATAAAGTCAATTGATGGAGAATTTAGTGGGAGGCAATTAATCGAGATGGTTTAATGATAACCATCCATGGCTTACAAATTAATTCGCTTCTCTCTCTCTCTCTCTCTCTCTCTCTCTCTCTCTCTTTACATGGAATAATAATCGAGGCATCGAGAAAACGATTTTCGTTTAATGCGATTCAGAGTGGATGAAGAAGAAAAAGAAAAAAGAAGGAAAAAAAACTAACAAACAAAAAGAAAAAATAAAATAAAAAGAAAAAACAAAAAAAAAGAAGAAGACGAAGAAGAAGAAACGTCGTCTTTCGTGTCGTTACAGGAACTCGAGTTATCGACGCGTACGATGCGTGACTGCACGCGAGATAAAAAGCACGCGTATGTTCCGATCATGATGATGCTCAACAACCGCTGCTAACATTTTTCTTTCTCTTTCTCTTTCTCTCTTTCTCTCTTTCTCTCTTCCTCTCTCTCTCTCTCTCTATCTGCGTCTGTTCTGTGTATGTCTCTCTCTCCCTCTCTCTCTCTCTCTCTCTCTCTCTCTCTCTCTCTCTCTCTCTCTCTCTCTCTCTCTCTCTCTCATTTTATGTGTGTGCGTGCGTACGTGTCTGTGTGGGCGTATTTACGAACCACTTTAGAGTATAATATGTTAGTGCAGACAGAAATTATTTTTGAACGGAGGAGATAAGAAAAAAAGAAAAAAAAAAAAAAAAGAAAAAGAAAAAAAATTATACAGTATGTATATACGTTAACAAAGAATTATTTTTGTCCTTGATAGAAAAAGGAAATTCTTATCGTCTATTTTATTCGTCCTTGCTTTTTCATTATTTTCGCAACGAATGAACGATTTTATATATAAAAACTTATCGTGCAGAATTCTTTTTTCTTTTTTTATCTTTCTTTTCCTCTCTTTTTCTTTTTTTTTCCTTTTTATTTATTTTCTTTTTTTTTAATCCCGTATAACGAATGTCATGTAACTGAGAATTGTCATGTAACGTAAACTTATATATATATATTATGTTACAAGTCGTTCGTATATATATATATATATATATATATATATATATATATATATGATTTGTACTTATCTATATGTATTTATATTTTCGTGATCTCATTTCGCATTTTTTTCGTTATATAATTAATTTCTTTTTTAGTTTATATTCGAATTATTTGTTATGTAAGTTATTTGCTAAATATAAGTTATATCATATAAGTAGCTTATAATCATAATAAAATATAATATAATATATATATATATATATAGTATATATTATTATTATAGTATACATTATATAACTATATGTTATTTGTAGTATAGTTATAGTATTATTATACTATATTTCATATTATCTAATGATTTCTTTTTTTAAATGTAATAAAAAATTGAGTTAAAGGAGTAAATTAACATAATTGTAATAAAAAAGAAAAAAAAATGACGACAAATGGAAATAGAAAGAGAGAAAGAGAGAGAGAGAGAGAGAGAGAGAGAGAGAGAGAGAGAGAATCTTTTATTGCAATACAATACAGATAATTCGTCGTTGCATTTTCTGTAACAAAGTAAATGCATTTCTACTCTAGCTCGCGGCTATTTTTTTGTCTTTTTTTATCGCATCGATAACACTATCACTTCATTCCGTGTCGAGACTCGAACTCGAGAAAATGCTTGCTTTTATCACTTATTAAACTTTGGAATACTGATAGAATTGACTTTTTTTTATTTCTTTTTTCTTTCTTTTTTTGCTTGTTCTATTTCGACTTCGACAGAGGCTAGAATTCAAAAAAGAAAAAAAAAAATTAAAAAAAGAAAAATAAAATAAAATAAAATAAAATGAAAACAAAAAAAAATATAAAATGAAATGAAATGAAATGAAATAAAATAAATTGCAAGAGCGAAGGATATTTTCGTTCTACATGTGTTTCTCTCTTTTTTTTTTCTCTGGAAATTTCAATGGATTATACGTTCACGTTTCTCTTTTACAAAGATGAAAGATAGAAAAAAAAAATAACGAAAAAACTGGCGAAAAGAAAAACAAACAAAAATGAAGAAAGAAACAAAAAAAGAAAAACGCAAAAAAAAATTCATCCTCTATTTTTCTCTTCTATTCGTCTTTTTATACCATCTAATTTAAATCGATTAATCGCATACGATAATATGCCTGCGATAAAAATAGAAAAAATAATGAAAAAAATGAAAAGAAAAAAAAAAAAAGAAAAAGAAAAAACTAGAAAAAGAAAAAGGAAAAAAAAGTTACGAAAAAATTCAAATCCTCCTTCCTCGTTCATTTTTCTTATCCTATCTAATTTAAATCGATTAATCACGTACAATACTGCACCGTCGATAAAAATAGAAAAAATAATGAAAAAAATGAGAAAAAAAGAAGAAGAAAGAAAAAGAAGAAAAAGAAAGAGAACAAAAATTAATTCCTCTTTCCTCATTCATTTTACTTATCCTATATAATTTAAATCGATTAATCGCGTAGTACAATACTACGTACCATATCTCCTTTACGTAGAAAATGTTATCCGATTTCGATATCCGATTATATCGTCTTAAAGATCAAATTTCAACGACGACGAAAGCATAGAGAGTTCATAATACATCGCATCGAAACGTGGATTCAAGTTCCGGTTTTTTTCTTTTTATTTTGTTTTATTTCTATCCGGTTCCTTCGCGATCATCAGTTAAATTTACCGATCTTCTAATAGCAATCATTTTGGGAAGATAAAATTTTTTATTTATCCCTTATTATTAACGATTCAAATAATATCTTGAGTACTCACGGATTGCGATCGCGTGTTAAAGATCGTCAATGTTTTAACATTTAATCGTTTTTCCAAATCAAAGAAATCATAAAACCTGGACAGGTTCTTATGACGTACCTGAAACAGAAAAGATAACGATCGCGTTAATATATAGTTAATACGTTACGTGTTTATGTACTTATATACGTATGTATGCGTATATATATATATACGTATATGCATGCATGTTCGTATGCATGCATATATGTATGTTATTATATATGTATATTTTCATAAATACTCAGATATTCATTATCACGTTATTGCATGTTTTCTTTGAATTAAAATACGAACGTCTTCGCGATGTGGATGAATTTATATCCAATGAAAATATATGAATTATTTATAGCGTTTGAAAATGTACATCCATTTGTAAAAGATATATAATCATTTTGTAATTATTTCTTTTATTAGCAGTAATTTAAGCCTAAGAAAAACACGAATTTTTTTTATAACTTATGAGTATCATTAATAAGTTAGATTTATAGGTTATAAGTTAGATTGATAAGTTAGTTAATTATTATTGATAATAAATTCAATTGATTCTGTTAAAATTTATTAT
This sequence comes from Vespa mandarinia, assembly GCF_050613455.1. NCBI lineage: Eukaryota > Metazoa > Arthropoda > Insecta > Hymenoptera > Vespidae > Vespa > Vespa mandarinia. The sequence continues at coordinate 547,088 of NC_140816.1, read as the reverse complement.
GTTAATCATAATATAATTCGTACTGTGTTAGTGATTAATATTTTAATGTATAATATAATATAAATTATATTAATAATAACATTGTTATTTTCTCTTTTGTTTTTTTTTCCTTGTATAAATTTATATATAAAGAAAAAATTTTCAATTTTATTAAAAGATCGATTAATACATTATAGAATATAGTCGTAAACATTTTTTTCAAATTCTATTTCTAATAAACTCTTTTATATCTTCTTGGTGTCTATTTTATTTAAATGTATTAAATAAATCATACTTATATCATATTTGAATATTTATCAAAATAATATTTTTCTAGAAACGAATATCCATCCTATATATTTTCACCTATGCTAAAATTTTTGTCTAAATAATATTCAATATCGTAGAAAATAGAGATTGGATAACAAAAAAATATTTCGAACAAAACTTCTCTTTTTTCACATTTTTTTTTTTTATTTGTAAAATATAGTTATAATTACTACAGGTTTCCATTAAAAAAAAAAATAATAAAGATAAAGTTGACCACAAAATGACTTAGAAAATGTTCATCAAATCTGTCGTATTTGTCTAATAATATCTAACAACTGTTGTTTAATACTTTCCTTTCAAAAATGCATTGTTTTCGAGATATTTCAATGTATCAATTTAAAAAACTCATTCTGTATATTATATTATATAATTATATTTAATACTTAATAGTATAAGTATTATATATAATAATATAGTTATATAATTTACTTATATACATATATATATATGTGTGTATATATATGTATATATATTATATACATATATATATATATATGTATTATTATAATATTATTATATTATAATATTCGTATATAATATAATTAATATATATATATATATATATATATATATATAAATACATACATATATTATATAATAATAACGAGCATTCTGTAAAATAATTGTTTCTTTTTCCATTGCGCTTATATAATAGGTTTCTTGCTATTTCACATAATGTATCTTTGTGATTTCTATGTTACGTCAACCTATGACGATAGCATATCGAATATTTTTGATAATGTTCGCGTTTCTTATCCTTATTTTTTTTATTATGGGCTACTAATAAACACGTCAATTGAATCTATAATAAAAAGAAAATAGAAGAAAAAACAAAGAATGTTTTTCTTTTTTATTTTTTTTTACGTTCAAATCTTAATTTGTACTTGTACAAAAGAAATATATATAATAAATGGCTATAAATTGTGTGACTATTAGACTCTGACCTATGACTAACAAGCAACCAATATTATTCATTCGACATCTTATTATTAACGATACTGATGTATTATTGGTAATAGTATTGATATATCATTGATAGTGATATTGAATCTATTACTAAGTCAATATCGGAAGAAAAAACCATTAAGTTAAAAAAACATTTCTTGGAAAAATTGGATCTTATAAATACATAAATAAATAAATAAATAAATAAAAAAGAAAAAATATAGTCTTACTGTATCCTGAAAAAAATATTCTTTATTATGATTTTGAAACACGACTTCACTAATCATTATTTTACGAAAATCAATTAATAAAGAAATCATAAATAATATAGTTAATAATAATTAATAATAATAAAATAATATATATATATGCTTCTTAAATTACATGTATGTATGTAAAAATATAACTTTGTGATAATACTTGTGACTTTGAAGTTATAAAACATTTTTTCCTGTTTATTATTCTTTCTTTTTTTTTAAATAAAATTTACGAAATTATATATATATATAAATTTTTATATTTATATATAAATTTTATTATAAAAAAATATATATATACATATAAATAATTTTTTCGTATATTATATATATATACATACATACATATACACACAAAATGAGTCCATATACTGAAAGGTCACGTTTCTAAGTTTCGCGTTATATTATTTTATTTCACTTTATTTATTTATTTATTTATCTATTTTTTTATTTTTTTTTATTTTTATCAGATAACAAAACAAAAATCGTACGACGAAGGAGAGACAAAATTTTTTATTTATTCCTTTGATTTGCGATTCCCGTATCGATTTGAATACATTTATAAATTATACATGAAAAAAAAAAAAAAAGAAAAAAAAAGAAAACAAAGGAAAGGCAAAAAACATGAAACACATTTCGATATTACATTTCGTTCGAAAATATCGTTTCCCGTGTATATTACGAGACTTTAGAGGATATTTCAAAAATAGATTTGCTATGAAAAGACGATCGATGTAAGTATGTATGTAAGTATGTATGTATGTATGTATGTAAGTATGTAAGTATGTAAGTATGTAAGTATGTAAGTATGTAAGTATGTATGTAAGTATGTATATATGTATGTATGTATGTATGTATGTATGTATGTATGTATGTATGTATGTATGTATGTATGTATGTATGTATGTATGTATGTATGTATGTATGTATGTATGTATGTATGTATGTATGTATGTATGTATGTATGTATGTATGTATGTATGTATGTATGTATGTATGTATGTATGTATGTATGTATGTATGTATGTATGTATGTATGTATGTATGTATGTATGTATGTATGTATGTATGTATGTATGTATGTGTGTATGTATGTACATATTCCCTTAGCGCGATGAGAAGACTAGATTTAGATGAGGCTATATACGGTACTGGAGCACGTTATATCATCATCTATTGACCGGTCCTAATCATCTCCGCTCTCTCCGCTCTCTCCGCTCTCTCCTTTCTCACTGTTTCTCAGTCTCTCTCTCTCTCTCCTTCTCTTTCTCTCTCACTCCCACTCCCACTCTCTCTCTTTCTCTCTCTCTCTCTCTCTCTCTCTCTCTGTCTCTCTCATACTTCTTCTCTCCCCTCTCTTTCTCTGTCGACGACAATTCCATTCGTCGTCATTACGGTCTACTACAAGCGTATCCAATCATAGAGACGATTAATAATTTCTTGCTACACGTTGAAAAATATATATATTATCATTCTCGTCATTACTTTCGAGTGAATAACTAATGCGAAGGACTCGGATACGTCACGTGCATGAAAATAACTACGTTGAAGGATATAATACTTTTATGAGTTTAATTGAAAAATAATTACGATAAAACATAAAGTGATTTATACAATTTTGCATATTATTTATATAGACGGATAGAAATAAGAATAGGGGATGGAGGAGAAGAGGAAATGAAGTAATAAATGTTATTCAATTCGCATATAAATAATCGAATAAATGATATTAAATAATTAAATTAAATAATAAATAAATAAATAAATGTATGAATAAATGAATAAATAAATTGTAAAATAAATAGTAAATAAAAGAAAAAAGAGAAAGAAAGAGAGAGAAAAAAGGGAGATAATTTTGTCGGTCATCAATGTTGCTGGTTGTTTAACGCATATAAAAAAAAAAAAAATTCACGTAAAGAAAGCGATGAAAACATTGGAAACATTTTGCGTTTGCTTTTGACGTTCGTTTAATTCAGATTTATATCGCTCGGATCGGTTTCTCTACCCGCGTATATATATATAATACGTACATACATATGTACATTTGTTCAACGCGCTTGCAATACAATGACACATACACAGACACACACAACACGCATATTCCAATAGATGCAAATTGCATCGTTAGTAGATATCACTATTGTTATTTGCACGATACCAAATGAAAAATTCCAAAGAACCAAGAGATGTGTGTGCGTGTGTGTGTGTGTGTATATATATGTATACATATAATATATATTCATATATGTATAGATATACTTATAAATATATTACGTATTTATGCATGTGTGTACATATATATATATATATATATATATATATATATATATATATATGCACGTAATTTATGTATGTGTATGTTCGATCTGCGCTTAGTTCGCTCGTCCTCCATTCATCGATTACTTTTTCGTTATGAAACATCTAACCAAAGAAGAAAAATAAAGACAAAGAGATATAATAAAAGAAATTCTTTCACAAATGTGATTTTCTTTTTTTTTTTTTTCTTTTCTTTTCCTTTTCTTTCACTTGTATTAGTAAATGCCCACAAGCGATGATATTCAATAATATTCAATCGCGAAAGAGTTTTCAAATTAATGAGATGATATCATACATATGTATATACATCGGATTTCAAGGAAAATATAAAATACAAATAGAATATCTTTTTTGATTTATAAAATTCGAATGAAAACAACAATAATAAATAATAGTTTCTTAATAATAAAACGTACATTTTGATTTAATTCGAGGAAAATAAAAATAAAAAGGACTAATAGTATAATAATATATAATAAATATATGTAATAATATATAACAATGTAATAAAAAATTTTTTTTTAATTATTATTTAATAACAGTAGCTATTAGAATGATAATAAAATATATTCTGAATATTATTATCATTTATATTGTAATAATAAAAGTATACGTTTAGACCTAATGTGAGAAAAAAGAGCAAAGCGTAAATAAAAAACTATTTCTTCATTTTTAATATCGCATTTAAATGATAATGAAAAATATTTCCTTGTTGTCAATTTTATTACAAATCGTTTACATTGTAATAAAATATATATTTTGATCTAATTCGAGAAATAGAACATAGTGTAAATAAAAATTTCTTTTGCAATTTAATTAATTTTTAATTATTCCAATGATACGAAAATATTTCCTTGTTATTAACCTTACTGCATATTTGACCTAATTCGTGAGAAAGAGAGAGAGAGAGAAAGAAGTAAAGTATAAATAAAAGTTTCGTTCTTGTTATTGATATTGTATTAAAATAATACGAAAATAATTTCTCGTTTAAAATTTTACTACATTACATTTATATCGTAATAAAGTATACATATTTTGATCTAATTCAAGAACAAAAAAAGAAATAAAAATATAAATAAAAGTTGTTCTACTCGTTTTTTAATATTGCCATAAAATGATATTAAAATATTTCTTTGTTATGAACTTTATTACGTTTTGTTTATATTGTAATAAAGCAGACATATTTTGACCTAATTCGAGAACAAACAAAAATAAATAAAATATAAATAAAAGGTTCTTTCTCATAATATTGGATTAAAATAATATGATAAAAATATTTCCTTGTTTATAAATCTTATTACGTTTTGTTTATGTTTAGTAAAACACATATTTTTGAATCTACTTCGAGAACAAAAAAAAAAGAAAAAAGAAAAAAGGAAAAATAACAAAATATAAATAAGAATTTCCTTCTTATTATTGATATTGCATTTAAAATAATACAAAAATTAATTCCTCATTTTGAATCTGACTAAGTCTTATTATTTACATATATCCTAATAGTAAAAAAAAAAAGAACAAACAAAAGAAAAAAAAAGAAAGAAAAAAAGAAGAATAAATAAATATAAATAAAAAGTATAAATAATAGTTCCTTCCTTATTAACGATATTTTTGCGTTGAAACGTTAATAGAAAAATATTTCCTTGTTTCTAACGCTTACTAAGTTATTTGTAACGTCGTATCGTGCAAGTTTTTTTAAAAAACATTTTCGATGAAACGTTTTCTTCGATAGTTAATCATCGTCTACACTCTATTATTATCTAAGCTATTCACAGATTTAATTACAATTATATGTCTTACCTAATGATAATAAATGATTTATAAAATACGTAGTTATATTATACATATATCCTATAAAATGGACTTCACATTTTAACGGTAACATATGTAATCTACTTGTCGTAACGGTACGAGGGAAGATTCGCAAAAAATATCAAACGGTTTTCTAGATTACACATACGCACACACGCACCTATATATATCATACATATACATATATACGTAAGTAAGTACATATATAAATACATACATTTATATATAAATACGATGTCACGATAAAACGCGATAACAAAAACGGCCCCTTTGCTAATTTAATTGACCCATGAGAGCGTGTACGTACTCCGATTATTTTATTATATTATTTCACCTTTGCAATTACAAAATATAAATAAAGAAATAAAGAAATAAAAACAAAAAAAATGAATAAATAAATAAATAAATAAAAAAGAAATAAAAATGAAAAAGTAAATAAAAATAAAAAAAAAAAAAAAGTAGAAAATATTCCAAGAATATTGATCTCAACTGTAAGTCTCTCCGAAGGTGACTCATTACGGAGTCAAGTTTTCGTTCTAAGAATATCGCCTCGCTCCTCGTAGATATGTACTAATATTAACACCCCCTCCCTCTCCAAACATCCCCCACCTCTCATCTCTTCTGTTCTCTTTTCATCTCTTCGTCTTTCTCAGTTTTAATATAAAAATTCTTGTTCTTTTATACAACAACAAAAATGAACGATCGATTCTTTATCTTTTTCTTCTTGGTTTTTTTTTCTCTGTTCTCCTTAACTCTACAACTTTATATATATATATATTAGAAATTTTATAATTATATAATTATTTTCTAATTATTTTCTCGTGACAAAAGTATTTTTGTACAAAACAGTTAATTCATATTACGAAAAAGAATGTTAGTTAAATATAAATTATATTAAATCTAATATAATTGTATTAATTTAAGTTGACTTTTATTATACAATAAATAATGTAATTTATTAATTATAATTTAATTACACTAATATGAAATAACTTATTTGATGGAATATAATTATATCACTACGTAGGACAACCTATTTAGCGGAATAGTAGAATAATCCGTGGATATATGGGATAGTTAATTTAGTACAGTATAATATGTTGTACTACTAATATAATTATTTATTTATTTAATTTATATTATATAATTATACCGTATTAAATAGGTAATCTTATATCAGGTATATAATTATAGTATAATTACTTAATTTATAATATAATTAATTATTTAATTCATTATATAATTATATTGGAATAAATAAATGTGCGAACGTGCATACATAAGTACGTGTGTGCTTGCATTGTCCGTGTCCTCGTTTATTTATACTTTATTTTATATTTATTATTATTTATTAGTTAATTTTATTCCTATTTGAAACTTTTCCCTTTATCATTTTCCAAAAATATATCAGGAGATAAGATGTCTTCTAGAAGAGAAATAGCTTTCCAATATCCTCAAACACATGTCGCGACGGACAACCATTTTCTTTTGCAAAAACTTTCCTTATACTATCGACAAGAAGAAGAAGAAGAAGAGGAAGAAGTAGAAGAAAAAGGAAAAGAAAAAGTAAAAGGAAGAAAAGATAGAAGGAAAAGAAAAGAAAAGAAAAGAAAAGAGAAAAAAGGAAAAAAAGGAAAAAGTAAAGAAAGAAACGAAAGGCCTGATATTCGAGCGGAGAGAGAAAAAGATATATATATATATATATATATATATATATATAGAAAGAGAGAGAGAGAGAGAGAGAGAGAGAGAGAAAGGAGAAAAAAGAAATTTTAAATATAACTACTATTGATCTGAAAAGGATCGGGACTTCGAGTACATACAGACCGAAAAAGTTGAGTTCTTCAGACTAATTAACTTAATAAATTACGATTAATTTATTCGTGGGATCACAGATGTTGCTTCAAGCCGTGATTACAGCAACAGAAGTTCGTTAACAACTCTAACTTAAATGTAAACATTGAAGTTTTATCGATCCTTCGAATTTTCAATCTTCGAAATATTCAAAACTGTTAACAATTGTTTTGATATATTAATATATTACTGACACAGACATTTTATTGCCAATGCAACTTTGAAAACGAGTCTTTTCTGTTTTTCTTCCTTTTCTTTTATTTTTTTTTTTTTTTAATAATAAATATTTTTGAATCAATTATCTTCAAAGAAATATTTATTATTCATAATAATAATAACAATAATAATAATAATAATAATAATTTATAATATATAATTGTAACAAAATATTGATTTATATATATATATATATATATATGTATATTTATTTATTAATACATAAATTAACATAATTAAATCAATATATAATACTGATTAATTTTTATGTATTAATTAAAAATTTTTTTTCTTTTTTATAATATTTGTCAATTAGCTCTTGATCAATGATCGTTAAATGTAACGTTAAATCAACGAAAAGTGAAACGGTCAATTATTTTTAGTTTAAAGAAACGCTTCTAAAAATAATTATTATCTTTAATTTTATTTCCATTATTTATATATACAAGATACGAGATATCTCGTATTACAAGATTCATTCGTCCGTAATACGTTTTTACTACATATATATACGTGTGTGAGTAACTTAAAAAAAAAAAAAATAGAAAAAAAAAAGAAATAGAAGGAAAATAAAAAAAGAAATTTATAGAATTGATCATACTTTTATATATATATATATATTTATATATATATGTGTATATGTATGTATATATAAATAGAAAGAAAAAAAAATCATAATGCCTTGAGAAAGACATGGGACAAAATTTGAAGTAGGCATTTTTATAAAAATCATCGAAACCAGTAATCTCGACTGCTTGCTAAATCTAGCGTTAATTTATGATCTTCGAAACGAACGAATGAACGAACGAAAGAAAAAAATAAAAATGAAAAGAAAAAAAAAAAGAAAAAAAAGAGAAAAAAATAAAAACTGTTCAGATTTCTTCGAGAAAGAAACCTTGTCGTAAGTATTATGAAATTGTGTTTCTCTTGAATTAACAACGACGTCGCCGCCGTCGAACATAGAATTTGTTACTCTGGAATTAAATATCGAAAAATGAACGAGAGAGAGAGAGAGAGAGAGAGAGAGAGAGAGAGAGAGAGAGAGAGAGAGAGAGAAAACATTAAACAATATTTCGAAAAACTGTAAGAAAAATGTGTCCATTAACGATCCCCCAATGAATTTTCTACCCCACATTTAATTTGTCCCGGAAAATCCAGCCTGGTAATCGCGAAATCCCGAAAGAAGGAATATTACGAAGTGGAGTTAACGAACGAACGGGAAGTCGATGTCGATAATAAAGAGGCGACGAGAAGAGTTCTTAACGAGGCCATGACTAAAGAAAAAGAAAGAGTCGACAGACGTGACAGGCGAAGAAGAAAAACAAAGAAGAAGATAGAGAAAGAAAGAGAGAAAAAAGAAAGAAGAAAAAGAAGAGAAAAAAAATAAAAAAGGAAACGGAATAATGCAAAAAAATAAAATAGGAGCAAATTAAAAAAAAAAGAGAACAAAAAATATTAACAACAAAAGGAACAACAGCTACAACAACAGCAACAATAATAACAACAACAACAACAACAATAATAATAATAATAATAATAATAATAATAATAATAATAATAATAATAATAATAATAATAATAATAATAATAATAATAATAATAATAATAATAATAATAATAATAACAAAAAGAACAATGATGATAATAATAATAATAATAATAATAATAATAATAATAATAATAATAATATAATAATAATAATAATAATAATAATAATAATAATAATAATAATAATAATAATAATAATAATAATAATAATAATAATAATAATAATAATAATAATAATAATAATAAAAATAAAAGGAAGAAACATAGAAGAAGAGAAAGAGAAAGAAATAATACTAATAATCGTGTTGTCATAGAATATCACTTTTGTAACGCACTGTACTCGAATGGTAGCTATCATACACGATTCCATCATATACAATTCGCGTCTGAGCCTCGGCCACGAGCAACGGCGCATTATAAATAACTCTCGGTACCCGTGTGATGTGTATCCACTTTGAGTCGCGCACACCACACAACCAACTTGTGTTCTCTCTCTCTCTCTCTCTCTCTCTTTCTCTCATTCGTTCGTACACTCGAGGAAATTATGCTCCCTCCGCACTAAGGCCTCCTCGATTCTCGGTATACAACCAAACACACACAAACACATCGAGAAAGAGAGAGAGAGAGAGAGAGAGAGAGAGAGAGAGAGAGAGAGAGAGAGAGAGAGAGAGAGAGAGAGAGAGAGAGAGAGAGAGAGAGAGAGAAATCGTGGACGCGCACGCGCACACGAACACGTGCACGTATACACTTATAAAACCTTGATCACGAGCGCTAATGATTATATACATCCTTCCCGATCGCTTTATTTATCATCATTCTAACCACTTTGTTCGTTTCCTCGTTTTTGTGAAATAAAAATGAGAGAAATAAATAAAGAAAAAAGAAAAAAAATGGAAAAGCAAAAGTAAAAATTGAGATACAAATTAAGAAATCAAAAAATAGAAAAACGAAAGTAATAATAATAATAATAATAATAATAATAATAATAATAATAAATGATAATAATAATAATAACAATGATAATAATAATAATAATAATAATAATAATAATAATAATAATAACAATTATGATAATAATAACAATATTATAATAATATTTTACAATAATAATAATATTATTATTATTATTATAATAAATAACGATAATGATAAAATAAAAGAAAAAATACAAAATAGGAGAGCGAAAATGATGGAGAGAGAAAGTAGAACAAAAATTCGAAATGAAAAAAAAAAAAAAAAGAAAAAAGGAATAATAAAAAGAAAAATAAAAAATAAAAAAAAAACATAAAAAAAATAAACAAAAAATAGGAGTAATTAACGGAAGGATCCCATCTCGCTAATTAATAAATATCGAAATTTTCGAACGCGAAGCGCATTAATGCGATAATCGCCACGCCGCAATTTTATACGGCGATAAAGTTTCCCGAGAAATTCCGATCCCACGGCATTTCTCACTCCCTTTTTCCTCCCTCCTACCCTATCCCTGTGTTCTAACTACATACATAAACATATACATACATACATATACATACATACATATATATATACATATATATAAACATATATCTATCTTTTTCGTTTGTATGAACACACAACTCGCGTGCAATCCGGCGAAATGGGCGCTTTTATGTGTATTTGCATGTGTACGTATTTTTGTATCTGTGTGTTTATGTATGGTTCTGGAGGGTGCCGATATCGAGTCCCGAAAATGAATTGAAAATTTTCAAGCGAACGGTACCGTAGATATATATATATATATATATATATATATATATATATATATTATATATGTATGTATACATGTATGTATATACGTATGTATATCTATCTATATTTATTTCTTTTCCTTTCTGTTTCGTTTTTTAGATTTTCTTTTTCCTTCCTCTTTTTTCTGTTTTTTTTTTTTTTTTTTTTTTCTTTTTTTTCGTTAACTTTTCCTCCTATTTTCATAGCTTTTTATCGCCATCATAGACGTCAAGAGAGAAGAAAAGATTTTTGTTACGGGAAAATTCACGATTATTCACGTCTATATTTATATTCTTATAATACCGGAATGGACTCTGGTCTAACATTCGATTCATAACTATATAGATACATTTAATTTAGTATATCTATAAAAGCTCGTACACGCTCGTTAATCTACCTACCTGACGAATACAGAATGTATTCGCCGTTTGGTACGAGCACGAAGAAAAGCACGCTCTCTTCGGTGTACATTAAATACCAAAAGCGAGTGCCCACAGTGATCATGCTAACGGTCGATACACGTTCATTTGGAATTTAACATATACATATATGTGTATGTATTCGTGTACGTAGGTACGTAGATACATACATACATATATCATACATACATACATCATATATATATATATATATATACACGTGTACTGTTCTGCCTGTTTGTTGTCTATCCGTGCATTTGTTTGTCTCTATATCTCTCTTTTGGTACGGTGGTATGTTTGTTGCATACGTATGTGTGTATGTGTATGTACGGAGGGAAGAAGGGAGAGAAGAGGGACAACTATACGTGAGAGTGTGTAACAGAGAATGACACATCCGTTGCAATACACACGCTGCATCGTCCGATATCGTTTGTGTTACTACACCATGTGTATCCTCGAAAATCGTGTGGTATAGTGCTTGAAAATAACGAACGAAGGAAAATAACGAACGATTAAGCGCAACAAGATTCGTTAAAGCGAATTCATTATGGATGTGCTTCGATGCACATCGATGAATTTAGTCCTCCATAGTTATATACATATACTGCATATATTATATTTATACATTTATTATTATTTTATTCTTTGACGTAATATATATGTATATGTATATATATACATATATATATACATATATATATATATATATATGTACTTTAATTTCGTATATTATGAATTAAATCGTGAATTGTTCAATACAATAATTTTTTACGATTATTAACAAATTCTTCCCAATTTTAAATTAAATATACGATTTATAAATAATTTACAATGGGATTAAATTGAAAGATATTATAAATTATGTAGGATAAAGAAAATATTTCTCAATAAACCAATCGTATTAATGCGATTTACCGAATATATTTAATTAATTTATTATTATTATTATTATTATTTATTATTATTATTATTTTCTTCATTTTAGTATGATAATAGTAAAGTAATAAAGTATAAAGTAATAATAAAATAATATATATAAAAATGCATATAAACATGCAAGCGCGCGTGCATACACAAACATATACATAAATTGTAAATGTAAAGTTATTTATATTTTTATATTCAAATATTCTCTAAGATATATATTTTATAGTATATTTGTATAAATATTACATATATACATATATATACATATATATATGTATATTTATATTATATATATATTATATATAATATAAATGCACAAAATATTATTTATATCTTATATTATAATTATATAATACGTATATAATTTTCTATTATTACTTTTTATATAATATACGCCTATGTTAATTATTATACATTCCACAATTATATACTTGTTATTTACTCTCCTACAGAATGGAAAACTTTTGAAGCGTACTGTAATCTAGTCATCAAAGTGAACAAATATAATGGAGGAATACAATTAGCGTAGAAATTCTCGTAAATTGATGCCAAACAATGACCAGTGCCGTCTCTCTTTTTCCTCTTTTTCTTTTTATTTTTTCCCTCTCTCTCTCTCTCTCTTTCTTTCTCTCTTTCTCTATTTCTTTCTTCTCCATCTCCATCCTCTTCTTTTTTTCGCAGGCAACGTATAGCCGTTCAATATTTTTCCTAACCTAACTACTACTACGAAGCGAAATAAGAGGGGAAATGAGAATTGTGTGTGGTTCTTTTATTCTCTTTCTTTCTCTTTTTCTTCTTTTCTTTTTTGTCTTTTTTTTTTTAGATTACATTCAATTAATTATCTTCGTTGCGATCGTGCTTACGTTAGTAGAAAAATTTCGAAAACGTAATTACATATACTCAGATAAAAAGGAGAGGAGGTACGCGGACGAGGCAACAGCTAATATATACGTTGGTGGTAACGTGAATCGAATGCGTCATCGTTCGTTTTGTCAGAGGCGCACGTGATTGTGCCTACGCGCGCGCACGAGCACTGACATGCAGCGACACCTGTAAAGCTTGTCGCGTAATTCTATAATAATGAAACAGAGAGAGAGAGAGTGGGAGAAAAAGACAAAGATAGAAAGAGAAAGAGAGAGAGAGAGTGGGAGAGAGAGTGGGAGAAAGAGAGTGGGAGAAAGGTGAGGGAGAGTGGGAGAAAGAGAGTGGGAGAAAAAAGGAGAGAGAGAGAGAGAGAACACGAGTTCGTATTGAATACGTCGATAAAAAAAGTAAAGGAAAGAAAAAGAAAAAAAAAGAAAACAAAGAAAAAGGAAATGTATACGAATTATTTACGTATGAATAAAATATGTTAAACGAAATATAAACTTTGTTTTCGCTATAATAAATATTTATAAATTATACAAATAATATTTGAACCAATCCCTTCGATTCCAATCATTGTGATTCTCTAATTTCCAATAAGTTCTTTATCCAATTATCGTTAAAATGTTCTACGAAATAATAATAATAATAGTAATAATAATAATAATAATAATTATTATTATTATTATTATTATTATTATTATTATTATTATTATTATTATTATTATTATCATATGAATGATAATAAAGTATGATTGTAGATATGATTAATGATGGTAAATGTGATAATTAAAATAATAAGTCTGTATATATATATATATATATATATATGTAAGTGTGTGTATATATATATAAAGTTATATAAAGTAATGTGCTAATTTAATAAAATTTCATGTTTTATTATATTAAAAATTTTAATGTAATTTAATATATTAAATTCGTTAAATCGTTAAAATTAATAATTTTTTATGGATATCTAAATAAATCCATTTACTTTTCATATCTAACGAATCAATTTATTACGAAGCTAAAACCGATTTCTCGCGATTACTCAAGACGCATGCGCATCGTAACATCGGGAACATTATTTCCTAATCAATTGTTACGACGGTGTAACACTTCGATGTAATTAATCGATATCAGTGTATTAAATTATTTTGATGAATTTTCTACACGTTTATTAGTATGAATTACTCTCGACGATGTTCAGACGATATCGATTTTCCATCGTCTCTATGTACGCGCGAGAGAGAAAGATAGATAGGAGGTAGATAGAGAAAGAGATAGAGATAGAGATAGAGATAGAGAGATAGATAGAAAAGAAGAGAAACAGAGAGAGAGAGAGAGAGAGATAGAGAGAGAGAAGAGAGAGAGAGAG
>NC_140816.1:522500-525000 GCF_050613455.1 Vespa mandarinia | reverse complement strand
AAAAGATATTCTTCGATGTCATTATCGTCACTCGGAAAAAATACGCTGGCCACGTAGCGATAGATATTCGCCACCCCTATGAAAAACTTGCTTTCAGTTGAGGGACGGATCGACTCTTCTCTCTCTCACTCTCTCTCTCTCTATCTCTCTCTTTCTCTTTCTCTCTCTCTGTCTCTCGTTGGCTCTCGAGTATTGACAATGAATAGTTTTCTTCCGTGGTAAAAGGTTGGCGGAATAGGAGGGGAACTTCAGTGAATGTGAGAGAGAAAGATAGAGTGGCTACACGAATAGCAGAGAGTGAGGGAAATGCGATGATAGGAGAGAAGAGGAGAGGAGAGAAGTATAGTGAAGAAGAACGGGGAGGAGAGATGAGGAGAGGAGAAGAGGTGAGGTGAGGTGAGGTAAAGTGAGGTGAGGTGAAGTGAGGTGATGTGAGGTGAGGGAAAGGAAGGGAAGGGAAGGGGTAGTGAGGAGGAGGGAAACGGGGAAAAGGAGGAATAGAGAGGATGAGGATGAGAGGATGAGGATGAGAAGAGGCGAGGAGGGTGTTAGAGACAGGAGGAAGAGAGTGGGGGAAAGTTCGGGTAGGAGGGGTTGGTTACTATGGAAACGCGTCGTACTTCCAAGCTCTCTCGGATAGAGAGAGGAATATATATATATATATATATATATATATATATATACACATATACACACACACATCCATACATATACGTGTATTCATATGTACATGTGTATGTCGACATAACTATGTATATGTAAGCGTATTTTCGTTCACCCACATTATACATATACATACTTTACGCTATTATACGACATAGAATCCCGTAAGAGAATCAAACTTTCCTAATACGATTTATATGCTCTATATACATAGATTTTCTCGAGTGTATATATATGTATTATATTTGTATGTGTAACTGTGTATCTACACTATACATATACCTATATATATATATATATATATATATACGTCATACATACATACATACATACCTACGTACGTAGATATATACATACATTTATATCTCGTATTCGATTCTACGCGAAAAGCGAGCTGATATTTTCTTATCGATTTCAATCCCATCGATAAAGCCGTTTTATCGAGAGAGAAAGTTTCTCTCGTCCTTTACTTTTTTTTTCTTTTTCTTTCTTTCTTTCTTTCTTTCTTTCTTCTTTCGTTCCTTCCTTTCTTTCTTTTCTTTTCTTTTATTATCCTTCTTATTTCTTTTTTTTCTCCCTTTTCCTTTACTCACTGTCTTTTTATTTTTTTTTCGTTTCTCCTTTTTTCTTTTTCTCTTTTTTTATCATTATTGTTCTTTTTGTCCCGACGTGAAACAGGGTAGACTAGAAAACTAATATCGATTAGTTCTGGCTTATTCATATTTTAAGGAAGAATACTATTTTTATTTAATGTAATTACATGTGTTTATATGTATGTATATTATTTAACACAAAAAACGTAATACGTATATATCCTATATATATCCTGTATATATACATATATAGGATATATATATATATATAGGATATATATATATAGGATATATATATATAGGATATATATATATACATTATATAAATATATATATATATATATGTACCATGTTGGATTAGCGTTTATCGACGATGCGAAATGTGCTCGCGGATGCGCGCGCGCGCGCGCGCAAACGTAATCAAATTTGCATACTTATTAATTATCATGTGCATTATAAACGAGTTTCAATTTAAATACTGATAGTGTATATGCATGTGTATATACGGGTACGAGTGTAAGAGAAAAAGAGAGAGAGAGAGAGAGAGAGAGAGAGAGAGAGAGAGAGAGAGAGAGAGATAGAGATACAGAGAGAGAGAGAGAGAGAGAGAGAGAGAGAGGGAGAGAGAGATAGAGAGAGAGAGAGTGACAGAAAAAAAAGAGAGAGAAAGACGAAGCTTTGGTGTTATTTCAATGTTTCATTAACTTTAAACGAGTTATAGGAATCATGCCTCTTGCTTTTTCTACCCTTTCTTTTTTCTTCTTTAATTTTTTTTCTTCTTCTTCTTTTTCATTTCTTTTTCCTTTATTTCTTTTCCATAAGTTCTAACCGACGCTTTAACTCGATGATCGGGCAAAACGCGACGAGAGTGAGTTAGCGAGGGAAAGAGAGGGCTCGCTCAGAAAGAATGGTGCGATTAGCATTTATATTAAATTAAGGTTACTCATCTTCGTAACATCGTCTTTCTCTATCTCCCTCTCTATCTCTATTTCTATCTATTTCTTTCTCTACCTTTCTCTCTATCTCTCTCTATATCTCTCTTTCTCTCTCTCTCTATCTCTCTTTCTCTCTCTCTCTCTCTATCTCTCTTTCTCTCTTTCTCTCTCTATCTATCTCTATCTCTCTTTCTATTTTTCTTTCTCTCTCATATTTTCTACTTCAATGATTGTTCATCGATCAACTAATTTCCCCCCCCCTCTCTCTCTCTTTCATTCTTCTTTGTTTAAAGAATAATGTTTAACAAA
>NC_140816.1:492500-512500 GCF_050613455.1 Vespa mandarinia | reverse complement strand
GAGTAACCTTGCCTCCTTTTAGTCTTCCTTCTCATTGTTTGCTTTATTTTCGTTCACTTTATTCCCATGGGATTTTCTATTTTTTCTTCTCTACCATTTTTTTATTTCTTCTTTTTAAGTTTCGTCAAGTATGATTTCAACTATATCCGCGAGGAAAAAATAGAAATGAAAAAAGAAAGAACGAATGATTGAAGAAAAAGAAGAAGAAGAAGAAGAAATAAAGAATGAAAAAATAAAGGAAAAAAAAAAGAAAAGAAAAGAAGTAAATAAATAATAATATTTCATCTTTGACTCCTTTGTCTTCGGTGTTGCCAATTAACAATCTTTTTATCTCTACCAAGGATACAATTTTTCATGGAGCTACGAATAAAGTAGTTCGTTAATAACACCGACGAGCTCCGACCTCCGACCGATGATGATGACCTATTCTTAGACGGGACACGTCGAACGAATTAAAAGTTTTTCGAACTATAAACATTTTCAATCTTTCGTACGAGGAAATTACGATTAAACTGAGTTACCGACGTGCACGCGATATATATATATATATATATATATATATATATATATTTCTATGTAATAACATTAATACTTCGTAATAACATAAATTAAGTAAAATATATATCTACATGCATATCTACGTAATACGAAAATAAATATTATATTATCAAACGAAAGTTTCGAGGAATATAAATTTAATCAAATCTTCATTAAAAATTTTTCTAAAGTTAAAAACAAGAAAAAGAAAAGAGAAAAAAGATGAAAGAGGAGGAAAGAACAAAAAAAAAAAAAAAAAAAAAAAAGAAAGAAGATAAAATATCATTTAAAATATCTTTCTCGATGTAAAGTAAATAGAACGAACGAGGAGCTCGTTATTAATTCTAATTACAGTAATTAATAGAATAAACAGAAAATGGTGGAAAATAATGATATGAAGATCTAAAACAAGTATGGCAACGTAATGAACCTTCCTGCACTATTTGCACGTGCACGTGCACACGTGAATCAGGCCGTCAGCATATATTTCGCGTGTTAAGTAAACCGAGAACGAAAGTGTCGCCGCCACTGACCAGCCCGCAAGAGTAGTACACATACAAGTGCAAACACATCTCACACACAAGTGCACGCACATCTCACAAACAAGTGCACTCACACATCTTGCACACAAATGCACACACATTGAGAGAACACGACATTCACCCTGACAGTATGAACAGGTAAACGCGCACAAGGAAACGTGAATACACATATAGTAGAGTGTAAGCGAGTAGAGAAAGAGATAGAGATAGAGAGAGAGAGAGAGAGAGAGAGAGAGAGAGAGAGAGAGAGAGAGAGAGAGAGAGAGAGAGAGAGAGAGAGAGGGATACATATATAGACACACATGCACGCGTCTAAGCAAGCATCTGCCGCAGGTATCCCACACACACGTACAGAACTGATACACCTAACGTACTCGCATTCGTTCCTTCGATTATATACAACTACCTGCAGAAATTCAAAGGTTAATGTCGTCCAAGGACCGAGTTTCTTTCCCTTCCCATTCTCTATCTATTTCTCATCATTATTTTCAACCTTGTCGATATTATCGTTGCCCGTTTCGAGAAACATTGTTCTCCTATACACACATTCAAATAAATATATATATATATATATATTCATATATGTATATATTAATTATATATATTATATATTTGAAATATATATATATATTATTTATTATACGTTATATATATAATGTAATTAATATAGTTATATCTTTTCCGCCTCTCAATAAATTTTCCAGTAAAAATAAAAACCCTTACAAACTTACCCACTAATGAAATAAAGCGTCTTTTGAAATGCTAACGAGATTTTTATTATACAAGAGTACCGTGGAACGACGATAATAATAGTAATGATAACAAAAAGAAGAGGAAAAAGGAATGAGAGAAAAAAAGAAGAAGGAAAAGAAAAAAAAAAGAAGAAACAAAAAGAGGGGAAAAAAAGAAAAAAGAAAGGAGGAAAAAAAAACGGATAAACGGATGAGCGAGGTCAAACAGTGAATTAATAAAAGAATCGATATGACACGATTGCCAGGAAGAATGGGAGAAAAAAAGAGAGAAAGAGAGACAATATCATCAAGTACTGTACGTGACTATGTTTCAAAGAGAGAAAGACAGAGGGAGAGAGAAAGAGAAAGAAAGAGAGAGAGGGAGAGAAAAAGAGACGGAGGTAGAGAAAAAAGGGGGGAGAGAAGATGAAAAGGAGTGGTCGATCGTTAGAAACATACTCTCAGCTCCCAACTCGCTTTCAATTTCTCGTCATTTTTCTATTATTCTATTCAACTCGAATAATATAATATATACGGTGGAAATAAAAAAAAAAGTAAAAAAAGAGAAAAAAATCAACGAAAATGAAATACGTGCATTATACGTATATATCAAAAGAGAGAGAGAGAGAGAGAGAGAGAAAGAGAGAGGAAGAGAGAGGAGAGAGAGAGAGAGGAAGAGAGAGGAGAGAGAGAAAGAGGAAGAGAGAGGAGAGAGAGAGAGAGAGGAAGAGAGAGAGAGAGAGAGAGGAAGAGAGAGGAGAGAGAGGAGGGAGAGGAAGAGAGAGGAGAGAGAGGAGGGAGAGGAAGAGACAAAAAAAATTAACGAAAATAGAGAAAGAGAATAAAAATGAAATAGAAATGAAAATAAAAATACAAATAAAAACAAAATAAAATAAAACAAAACAAAATAAAAATAAAAATAAAAATAAATAGAAATAGAAATAAAGAGAGATGACAGCACGGAATAAGAGGTGGATAGTAATAATAATAATAGTAGTAGTGGTGATGGTGGTGGTGGTGGTCGTAATAGTAGTAGTAGGGTGGGTGGATACGCTAGTGGATGATTTTGGGGTGTGTAGGTAGGGGGTGTTGGGTGGGAGTTATTAAATTGCCAGGCCCTGTCATAACCTATCTCACCTCTGGCCCGTTAAACTTGGCTAATAATTCGCCAGATTGGCGCAGCCAGTAGGCATGCGCAACAAAAACCAATAACACTGGCTCTCTAGAGTTACCCATACAGAGTGCTGTGTCTCTACCATCCCCTAGTCAACCCCTCTCTTCTTACCATTCGCAACCATCCACCCACCCATCTCTCTCTCTCTCTCTCTCTCTCTCTCTTTCTCTTTCTCACTCTTTAGAGACATACAAACATAGAAAGACGCACGCGCACGCACGGACGCACGGACGTACGCAAACACGCAGGCACGTACACATACATACTTACAAACATAGATAGATAGATAGATACATACATAACCCATACATTTTGTGAAAGTATATGTACATGTTTAATCCCCACTACTCACACAAATACTTAACCACCACCAACGACCCGGCCAAACATGCCAACCACGCTGGCTGGTACACCCGTCCTCTCTACCTCTTCTGTTTCCAACCCATCCCACACCATACCACACCATACCACACCACATCAGCCCCCCTCCCTCTTAGCCTTACCACTACAACCATTTCTGCATCAAAAGAGAAATATATATATATATATATATATATATATATATATATAGAGAGAGAGAGAGAGAGAGAGAGAGACAGAGAGAGAAAGAGAGGCAGAAAGAGAGAAAGAGACAGAGAACCAACACTACAAGATCGGCCCGGTGTATCATGGCAGAGCGCACACTGAAACTGCGTTCGCATAAATCCACTCGAATACCTAATACCCGATAGATGCCGATGGGTTGGCTTGTTCTCTGGGAATGGAGAGTGAACGAATAAGAGATAGAGAGAGAGAGAAATAGATACATATATATATACATACATACATACATGTGTGCGTGTGCGTGTGTGTGAGTGTATGTGTGGGTGGGTGTATTTATATATATATATATATATATAGAGAGAGAGAGAGAGAGAGAGAGAGAGAGAAATAGATAGATAGATGGATAGAGAGAAATTCGTTTGGCACTTCGATAATCGTCCGACTGCCTTAACCATAAACGAATTCATTCCGCTTGTGTAATCGATTTATGGCTAATTATCGAGAAAGGAGTTATTGCTGGTGATTGATCACGTTGATAATGGGCCTAAGAATCGGCCAAGTCGATGGATCAAATGAAAAGAGATAGAAATTGATAGATAAAGATATACGGTGAGGGACAAACAGACAGACAGAAAGAGAGAAATAGAGAAAGAGAAAGAGAGATACACTCAGAGAGACAGACAGACAGACAGAGAAAGAGAGAAACAGAGATAGAGAGAAAGAGAGAGAGAGAGAGAGAGAGAGAGAGAGAGAGAGAGAGAGAGACAGAGGGAAAATAGTGAAATTCACTTTGATTTTAAGAGGGCCATTCGCACGATACGAGACTCGTAAACAGATCAATCTACGGAGCTACCTCCTTCGAGAGTTTTATTACTAGACTCTCGACGCGGCCGTTGCCAACATTATGTAAGTCGAGTTTCTGAATAGAGGCGCCCACGCGAAATAGGGGTAGTGGTGGGGGTGGGTGAGATCTCTGAGAGAGAGAAAAGGAGGGAGATAAAGGGGGGGAAGAGATAAAGATAGAAGACCGTATCGATTTTTAAAGGTGAATAAATACACACTATGGTCTATGCGAACTGACTATGAAGTTAAATTAGGGAGATGGATTTCAATGATTATGTCAATCATTTGTCGATCCACCTCCCTCTTCCTACTCATCCCTTCCTCTTTTCCTTTTCCCTCTCTCTCTCCCTCCTATCCTTCCCTTTCCTCTTCTCCTTTATCACCATCCTTCTTTACTCTCATCATCCTCTTTCAAATTTCATCCTTTTCATCTCTCGTAAATGGTAAAAGAATGATTTTTTTGGACTGTCAGATGACCTAAAAAAAAGGAAGAAAGAAAAGAAAAAAATGAAAGAAAGAAAAAAAATGACGTTTAATATCCCAACGATGTAATATTATATAAGTCATGTATACGTGTATTAGTTTTGAAATATACCAATTTTCGTTATGATCTTTTTTCTCGATTTCTTTTCTTTTTTCTTCTTATTCTTTTTCTTTTTTTATTTATTTATTTACTTCATCTCCGACACCATCGTCACCTTTGATCGATTCGTTTCAAATATTGACGTAACGTGTGTGCGGTTTATCGTAGTTCTTTTTCCTCCTCTTCCTCCTCCTTCTCCTCCTCCTCGCTCCCCCGCAAGAAAAAGAAAAAAGAAAAAAAAAATTAAGAGGAAAAGGTTTTTTTTACCAATCCGTTCAACGAATATGTTCCATCGATAGTTAGAGTTATAGCGAGTCAAAGTGATATTTTAGATACCTTTTGGCCTTTTCAAATAAAATAAATTTGTTTTTATATCGTATAAAGAGAATTCTGACATTTTAAACAGATATTCATCAATTGATCTGTTATATGAAAGACGAATTAATTAATAAATAAAACAAATATAAAAAAAATAAAAATAAGGAAAAAATGAATAGTTTCTTTGTTGCAACTTGTGATAAAAAAAAATAGAAAAATAATTTCTTTTTTTTTTGTCGTTCAAAAAAATAACTTTTTATCAAGTATTTTTATAAAATACGACACTTGCAGTTTGAAAAATTTGCTTGTTTTATATTTGCATCCTAATGTTGTAATCAACATTATCATCATCATTATGAAAAACAATCAATCTTAAAAAGAATTACGATAAACA
This sequence comes from Vespa mandarinia, assembly GCF_050613455.1. Lineage (NCBI taxonomy): Eukaryota > Metazoa > Arthropoda > Insecta > Hymenoptera > Vespidae > Vespa > Vespa mandarinia. Next base: position 506,835 of record NC_140816.1, on the reverse strand, counting down.
CAAGACATTAAATAAAAAAAAAGAAAAAACTCTAATAAAAATATCTTACGATATATAATAGTAATTTTTATATATCTTTTTAAATAAGCGTAATTTACATAATGATTGATTAATATTTATGATATTTACGGGAATTCATATATGACAATTAACTTATTATGATCTCATTTATTATAATAAGAATAATTATTATTAATATTATTACGAAAGCGCTTATTAAAAAATGTTTGAAATAATCATTTAATATCGTATCGTATCGTATCGTATCGTATCGTATCGTATCGTATTGTATCGTATCGATAAAATTATGATTATAATGCGCAATAGTAATTACGTATTAAAAATCATTATAATTATAACGTGTCTCAATTTTTATTGCTATTATTGTATAAAAAAAAAAATTATTCATTATTTCTTCTTTTTTTCTCTTTTTTTATTTATTCATATACCTCACATTGCACAGTAATTTTTTTGTCATCCGTTCAAATAATTCAGATTGCTTTATCATGTATATAAAAAAAGTTTATCAATTCCAAAATAGGACCAAATATTTTTTTCTCTACACTTTACGTCACTCTCGTGATTGTTGTCTATCCTCGTCTGAACGATACGTGGGAATGCTCGCATTCTGGTCTCGAACGATGACAATAATAACAACGATGGTAACGTCGATAACAATGGCGTCGTTACGTCGCTGTTCGAGGGGAGGAAAAATGCTCTGGAGGGTTCTACTAGCGGATGAAATTTGATATATATTGTATATACATACATACATACATATATATATATATACATATATATATATGTACATACATATATATTCATTCAATTACTCCCTATTAAAAATGGAAGTATCGACATTTAAAACCAAACGAAACAACAAAAAAAAAAAAAAAAGAAAAAAAAGAGAAAGAGAAGAAAAAAAGATCAAATCGATTTTCAAAAATCATTTCAAATAACGCAGACCAACGATTTGAAAGAGAAATCAAAAACGAATTACAACTATTAAAATAGAATGCGAGTATTGAAGGGGGAAAAAAAAGATTAAAAAAACGTAAATAAATAAAATATAAAAAACAAAAATAAAAATAAAAAAATAAAAATATAAAAAACAGAAATAAACATAAATAAATAAAAAAGTAAACAAATAACAACAAAATAAATAAATAAATAAAAAGAGAATCGAATAATAAAATCTGGAAATAAAATAAATGAAATAATATCCAAGCTTGTTTATTTTTCTATTTATTTTGTCCTCTCTCTCTCTTTCTTTTGTCTCCCTCTCTCTCTCTCTCTCTCTCTCTCTCTCTCTCTATCTATCTATATATCTATCTATCTCTCTCGTAAACGTAATAGAAAGAGAATATCGGTGAGTGAATTATTTAAAAAGGAGGGATATTCGATGTCGAAGAAGGGTCGACGTAGAAGAAGCCGTAAAGTATCCGCACATATCGATAATTGGCTAGGTAAAACTACCCACCGAACATCGATCTCTCTCCACCGACACAATCGGCTTTCCCCCTTCGTCGTTGTGTCGAGAGGAGACACTATATTCGATTTCTCGAGCTTGCCTCTTCCCTCCACTCTCCCCCTTTCCCCTTCCCGCCTACTCTTCTCTTCTCTTCTCTTCTCTTCTCTTCTCCTTTCTTCTCTTTTCTTCTCTTCACCCCTTTCCCATCATCGTTCGTCCCACTCCCTCCCTCTTTCTCTCTTTCTCATTCTCTTCTTCTTCAGTTCCTCCTCTTAACTTCCCCCTCCCTTCTTCACCTCGCCCTCCTTTTCCTCTATCCTCCTAATGAAGGCTTTAAAACGCTTCGTTCGACTTGCCGGACAGCGGAGGCAAGTCGATACTTTTCTTTTTCTACATGGTCGTTGTACCCGGGCGACTACAAAATTACTTTAAAAGGAGAAATAAAAGGAAAAGAAAAAAGAAAAAAAAAAAGAAAAAAACAAAGAAAGAAAGAAAGAAAGAAAAGGAGAAGAGAAAGTAAAAGATAGAAAGAGAGAAAAAGAAAAAAAAAAAACTCGTTATCGGTATCGGTATTTTTTGGCTTTGTTTAACACGTTATATACACACCTATACAAACACTTGTACAACGTTACGTCTATTTATTTTCTTAATTATGCTTCGTTTACTACCAACGTTGCCGAATATATGTGTGTATGTGTGCGTATGTGTATTATGTACCTTTTCGATAAATACAAATGCGAAAAATGTATAGAAAAAAAAAAGAAAAGAAAGAGAAAGAAGAAGAAAAGTAAAAAAAAAGTAAAATTTTCTTAGAAAATATTTATCTTTATCATTCGATCTAATTGCAAGTGTTATATTTATATATATATATACATATATATATATATACATATGTATATATATATGTGTATGTATGCATGTATGTATATGGTTATCATTATCAACGTAAATTAACCCCATTGTTACAAGATCAGACGTGCATGGAGGCATGACGATCAAATGTATTTTTTTCTTCTTCTTCTTCTTCGAACCCTAGAATCATCTCTGATTTATAGCTTTACTTATATGCAAAAAAGTAAAAAAAAAAATAAATAAATAAATAAATAAAAATAAAAAAGAACAAAGACAAAAAGGAGAAAAAGAAAAATTAATCAACGAGATAGGAAACGGTTCCATTGATAAATGACTTTCTAAGTATGCGCTTATCTGTTTATAATATATAAGCGAAGAAATGAGATATCAAGATGCAAAAACGCACACGCGCACACACATACACAAAAAAAAGATAAAGAAAGAAAGAAAGAAAGAACGAACGAAAGAACGAAATTCAAATCAAAGTTAATCAGAAGAAAAGAAATGAGAGAAATAATTATACAGCAATAATAGCTTGATGTATAATAATAAAGGTTCTAATTATGGCTTTTGAAGTTTCGTTAAAGAAGAAATATAAAAAAAAAAAAAATTAAAAAAGAAAGAAAGGAAGAATGAAAGAAAGAAAAAGTAAAGAAAAAGCAAAGATAAATAGATAAAATATAATATATATACAGCCCGATTATAAGAATAAAGACGAGTGGGGAAAAGATTGATGGGGTCAGACTTAATGCGTTCACAAACGAAAATGATTTTCATCGAGGAGGAGGAGGAAGAGAAGGAGGAGGAGGAGGAAGAAGAGGAGGAGGAGGAGGAAAGAGAGAGAGAGAGAGAGAAAGAGAGAGAGAGAGAGAGAGAGAGAGAAAGAGAGAGAGAGAGAGAGAGAGAGAAAGAGAGAGAGAGAGAGAGAGAGAGAGAGAGAAAGAGAGAGAGAGAGAAAGATGAAAGAGATGAAAGAATAAGAGAAAGAGAAAGAAATAAAAGAGTAAAAGAAAGAAAAAGAGAAGGAGAGAGAGATATCGCTCAGGAATGAAAAATTAACTTCCCGTTGCTTATCGTTATTTATAGTCTTCCTTCTTTCGTATCTCGAAGCGAAACTTTGCGATCGATACTGATGCGGTCGATAGTTTTGCGAAGGCTAACGAAAGAAAGAAAAAGAAAGATAGAAAAAGGGAAAGAGAAAGAGAAATATGGAGATAGAGATAGAGAAAAAGAAAGGAAGAACGAAAGAAAAAAACAGAAACAGAGAAAAAGAGAGATAGAGAGAGAGAGAGAGAGAGAGAGAGAGAGAGAGAAATATAAGAAAAAGAAAGAAGAATAAGAAGAAACGAAACAGAAGTTGAAGAAAGAAGAAAAGAAACGGAGGCTGAAATGCCCCCGGCATTTACCAATTTAGAAGGGGAAAAATTGCAGTGCAAAGTTTAGATAACAGAATGGAGCGCTCCTTCAAAACCGGTTTCGTCGCGGGGATCTGCACGAACGTGAAACGAGTTTAATCGGAAACACATGTTTAAATACATACATATGTATATATATATATATATATATATATATATATATATATGAGTGTGTGTGTATATATGTATATATTTTTTTCAGCTATTCACGAACACTCTTTTACCTTCGTTTTCATTCGCCTCGTATTTTTTCTTCTTTCACCTCCCTCTCTTCCACCTCTCCCCTTGCCCCTCTGATACACGATTTAGCGATAAGTTAAAAAAGGAAGAAGAAAAGAAAAAAAGAAAGAAAAGAAAACGATACATGCGATGAACATTGTGCCAAGTCATTATGAGATTGAATGAAATTATTTACTTAATTACGATGATACGAAAAGATAACATTAATGATTAACTTAATATTTCCATATTTTAGTCGTCGATCATTTTTATAATTATCGTTGGACGATCAACATTTAGGTATAATTATTCTTATTGATAATAATGATTTAAAAAAAAAAAAAACAAAACAAAAAAAAAAGAAAAGCAACAAAAAAGAAAAAAGAAAGAAAAAGAAACGACGCCTAAGTTATATCGATTAATTTGTTATTAGTAAGACGTAAAATTATTCCGTTTTTTTTTTTCATCACTAATCAATCATTTTTATATAATCGTAGTCGTACTAATATTTAGATATGGTTATTCTTATTGATGATAATGTTTAAAAAAGAAAAAAAGAAAGAAAATATCAGAAGAAAAACAGAAAAGAAAAACAAGAAAAGAAAAACAAGAAAAGAAAACAGGAAAAATGACGACTAAATTATATCGATTAATTTTCAATTAATGACAAATTATTTCTAATATTATAAGATTATATACAGGTACTGTATACATTTATCTTCAGGTTATTAATTCTCTCTCTCTCCCTCTGTCTGTCTCTCTCTTTCTCTCCCCTCTGTCTGTCTCTCTCTTTCTCTCTCCCTCTGTCTGTCTTTATTTATCTATCTACCTATCTATCTCTCTTTCTCTCTCTCGTTCATCAAATTCTATTGATCTCGTCGGCGACTTCCTTCCGAGATCGGTCCTCAACGATCGTATAACGATTTCTCGTACCACGTCGTACTTAAGGAGGACATTCAACTCATCCTCCTTCTCCTCCTCCTCTTCTTTTTCTTCTTCTTCTTCTCCATCTTCTTCTTCTTCTTCTTCTTCTTCTTCTTTCCCATTTTCTTCTTCTTCTTCTTATTCTTCTTCTTCTTCTTCTCTGATTCTTCTTCTTCTCTTCTTTCTCATTCGTAGTCTTTCTCAGTCAGGAAGACGACAACGACAACAACAACGATGACGACGAAGACGACGACATGGGCTTTTCGAACGACGAAGTGAATTCCATCGAATTTTACTTAGAACTTTGAATTATATCGAGACCCTCGTTAAAACTCCTCCTTGTGATACTAGTCACGATGGAATTTTTAGTAACTTACGAATCTATTCCACTTCTACACATTGATTTACTTGTTAAACTATAACTGAATTATTTTTACATTTTGAAATTAAAAAATATTTTTTAAGTTGCCTTTTAAAATGTTAGGTTTCTTGTTAACTCATGAACATTGTATGAGCGAAATACAACGTGTATATATATATATATATATATATATATATATATATATATATATATTGATTAAATGATATTTTTTAATTAATTAAATGATTATTGAAATGAAATTTTTTATTAATGAAATAAATACTGAAATGATACTTTTTAATTAATTAAATAATTACTGAAATGATATTTATTATTCAATTAAATGAATATTGAAATGATCGTTGTCGAAAGAAAAATTCAATTATGATAAAATTTTAAAAAACGTTAATTTACAATATAATTCATAAAACAATCATCGTTGAATAATGAAATTTTATTATTTTGTAAATAATTCGTACGATAAAATTTTCTCGACATTTCTTTTTTTTTCTCTTTTATTTATTTATTTATTTTTTTTTACAGCACAGTTAACAACATAATTATCGTTGAATAACCAAATTTAATTGCAAACAATAATGTACCATGAAATTTCGTAAACATTTTTTTTTTAATGACATAATTAATGATTTTCATAATGACGTAATTATCGTTGAATAATGAAATTTATATTGTATTGCAAACAACAATAACGCACGATGAAATTTCGTAAACACTATTTTATGGGATAATTAACAACGTAATTATCGTCGTATAATGAAATTTCATTATTCCTCAAACAATAATGTGCGATGAAATTTAATAAACAGTTTTTCCTTTTTTATTTATTTATTTTTTTTTTTTTTCATATAGCATAATTAACAAAACATAATTATTGTAGAACAATGAAATTTCATTATTCTGAAAATAATAGTGTACGATGAAATATTTTAAACTTTTTTTTTTTTGTTACAATGTAATCCAATAACGGCGTAATTGAATAATGGCTTAATTAATTTACGAAGGATATATCAAATTAGGACACATATTTTTTTTTCCATTAACAGAAGCTATTAGAAAAAAGACGAAGAAGAGAAAGAAGAAAAATATTTTTTTTTTTTGAGAAAAACGTTTTTCGTGTTATTTCTTTCTCGTGAGATATATACAATGATTGAAATCGCGCATGTAAAAGCGAACTAAAGCGTCGATCGACTGCGATAAACGTAGTATGCCGCGTTTCTAAAAATGAAAGCGAAACTACGAAAGTATATATATATACATATACATATATACATACATACATACATACATACATACATATATATATATATATATATATATATATATATATATATATATATACAGCGTACAGAAGAAGTATAATCGATGCTTGGGAAACATCGTGATCTCTAATTATGTGGTTGGAAATTAAAACCAACGAGCCTTTTATCCGATAGCTTTAATTAAAATTTTCGCATTGAACGAAAGTACTCTTTCGTTTCTCTTAGCACTTCTTTCGCTTTTTCTTCAATTTTTCTTTTATTTTCATTTTTTTTATACTTCTTTATTTAATTATCATTATTAATAGTGAAGTTGGTTTTTAGGTAATATTTAAATGTAATTATTTTCTAATTGTTTATCGCAATTATTATATTTCTTTCTTCTTCTCCTTCTCCTCTTCTCCATCTTATCTTACTTTAATATACAAAATATTTTACTTTAATAACAATACAAATATTTCTCTTATTCTCAAGACGAGAGAGAAAGAGATAGGGAGAGAAAGCGACAGAGAGAGGAGGGGAGAGAGAGAGAGAGAAAGAGAAAAAGAGAGAGAGTAAATTAAAATTATCCATTCAAGAATTAATTAAAATTTTACATCAAACACGCTTGTGGGCTTGCAAAATTACAACAACTTATTTAATATTTAATACGATTTAATGCAATGGAACGTATGTATGTAACCACGAGTTTTTAAGTATTCTCTTTTTTTTATCCCTCCCACTATTCATAACTGAAATTTCGTTAATAAACAATTAACGACGATATATAATCTTCCATGTTTAATATTCATTTATAAACGTTAATTGGTTTTAATATTTCGTATATTTACGTATATTTATAAAAAAAAAATAAAAAAAAAAAAAAAAAAAAAAAATAAAAAATAAAAAATAAAAAAAAAAGAATAATAAAATAAAAGAAAATTGTCCATTAATGAATTAAAAATTCGTTCCAATAAAAATTCATCTATATGATTATATATAAATGATCGTAAAACAATGTACACGTTTTTCTTCCTTCTATACGTAGAACATAACGTATCTTTTAAAATTCAAAGTGTGACGTAGATATTTCGCATCGGTCACGATCGTCCTTTGAAATAATTTACGATGACAACTATCACGAGATAGCTTTGAATTTGAATCGACTTCTGATACGACGATTTGTTCTATCATGAAAATGAAAATGGAAAAAAATAAAAAAATAAAAAATAACAAAACAAAAAAGAAAACCCAAATACTATACAATTCTCATTATCATTATAATAATGATAATAATAATTATTATTATTATTAAATGTATTAAATATTATTATTATTATTATTATTATTATTATTATTATTATTATTATTATCGTTATTATAACTATTATCATTAGAAAATCGAAGAATCGCGGGCTTATTAATCGAATGAGGACAAAAAAATTGTAACTTTTTTAATTATTCGAGAAAATCGTAGAGAGATTCGTTAAAGTCCGCATGGTAAATCAGTTTAACGCCACTTAACGAGCCGTTTTAATTACATCACGTCGTATATGAACGATAATATTGGTCGAAGTCTGAAAAATTTCTCTCTCTCTCTCTCTCTCTCTTACTCTCTTTCTCTTTTCTCTGTCTCTCTCTCACTCTCTTTCTCTTTTCTCTGTCTCTCTCTCTTCCTCTTTTCTCTGTCTGTCTCTCTTTCTTTTTTCTCTCTCTTCCGCTAGTACATTATCTCTCAATCTATCCATCTCACTCTCTCTCTCTCTTCCTCTCTCTCTCTCTTCCTCTCTCTCCCTCTTCCTCTCTGTCTCGTAAAAACCACGATAGAGAAGCTCACCTATGAGATCGGATAAAAATCAATTATGACTCTGCTTCTAAAAATAATAATATCGCACCTCCGACACGGCATACAACGTTGGCTAGCTCGTCTCACCGTGTTTATTAAACTTCGAGAGATACGTTAAAGTGCATCGTGAAAGTTTCGCGATCGCCTACTTCGTTGCACTGCCGTTATCGTGTACGAGAAAATTAATTAGAGGGAGAGAAAGAACGAGAACGAGAGCGAGATAGAAATAGAGAGAGAGATAGAGATAGAGAGAGAGAGAGAGAGAGAAAGAGAGGGAGAGAAAGAGAGAGAGAGAGGGAGAGAAAGAGAGGGAGAGAGATAAAGATAAAAACAAAAATAAGAAAAAGAAAAAGAAGAGGAACAAGAACAAGAAAAAGTATAAGAGCATGAGTAAGTTGGGAAAAACAATTTCTAGTTTTTCCCCTTTCTTCTCTTCTCTCCTTCCCCCTCCCCAGCACTCTCTTCATCCATCCTACCCCTTCTCATCTTTTCCTTTTAAAACGAAGAGAATAAATTCAAACGTCGTTTTAAAGCCAACAATCCGAATAAAGCGTTCTATCGCCCAGCAGCGACCCCTTTCACTCCCCCTCCCTCTCCCTCTCCACTGCCTTCATCTCTACCCCACCCTCGTACAAGCATATCCCTTACTCCCTCTCTATCCCTCCGCAAGGAGATGTGAATCGAACTTTCCATTCAGTCGGGTTCATCAATCACGTCAATTACACGCAACGCACTGTCGATTCGCGATAACCACTATCGCCGTCGTCGTCATCGTCATCGCCGTCGCCATCGTCGTCGTCGTTGTCGTTGTCGTCGTCCTTGTCGTCGTCGTCGTCGTCGTCGCCGTCATCACCGTCGTCGTCGTCGTTGTCGTCGTCGTCGTTGTCGTCGTCGTCGTCATCACCGTCGTCGTCATCACCGTCGTCGTCATCGTCGTCGTCGTCCGTTATCGTCCGTTGTCGTCCGTTGTTGCCCGTTGTCGCCCGTTGTCGCCCGTCGTCGTCCGTCGTCGTCCGTTATAATCATCGTATAAAAGAACCGGAAAAAAATATAACAAAAAGGATCGCGTAACCAACGCATATGAGACGAAATTCGAGAAGAATTAAAATATATCGTACTTTTCGATTTGTTTTGATCGATCGACGATCAATCGAAGCTATGATAGATAATAGATAATTTCTACGTATATAGTACGTATATTGTTATTATTATTTTAATTATTATCACCATCATCATCATTATTATTATTATCATGATCATTATTATTATTATTATCATGATCATTATTATTATCATCACCACCATAATTATTGTCAGCATCATTATCATCATCACCACCATAATTATTATCAGCATCATTATCATCATTATCATTATTATTATTATCATCAACATCATCATCATCATCATCATCATAACTATTATCATAATCATGATTATTATCATCATCATTATTATCATCGTCATTATTATTATTATCATTATTATCATTATCATTCTCATCATCATCATCGTTATTAGTAATAATATTAATTTTATTATTATTATTAATATTATTAATATTAATATAATTATTATTATTAATATTATTATTCGTGGTCAATAATATTTTCTATATCGCCTTTTATTTATCAAATATTTAGGATTTTCTTCGTTTACGCATTGCGAGGATTACTTTAATTTTCGTAGCCGTACGTACGTGTTTCGGTGTAATAATAAATGTGCGGATGTATTGACGAATGTTATGCGATATGACTCCTGTGATTGATAATACGATCGGAATTGTTTTATCTTTTTCTTAATACCATACTTCCTCTGATTTATTCAACCATTATTATTACTATTACTATTATTATTATTATTATCGTTATTATTATTATTATTATTATTATTATTATTATTATTGTAATTGTTATTATTATTATTAATAATAGTATAATTATTATTATTATATTAATGTATGTAGAACATCTTCGAAAGGAACAAATCTGAAAATCATTCTTATTATTATTATTGTAATTGTTATTATTATTATTAATAATAGTATAATTATTATTATTATATTAATGTATGTAGAACATCTTCGAAAGGAACAAATTTGAAAATCATTCTACTTAAAAGATATTATATTCCTCATGTAAACGAACAGAATTTACTTATTCTCCTTTATTTTTTTCGGAATATATAATTACATGGCAAACTGTCTAATGAAATCGTATACAAGGTGATCTTAATTGACGATATTTTCTTGACGATAGGTAGGCAACCCCAAAATTTCAGATCAAAACATATGGCCGATTCTAAGGGGTTGATCCGTAATATCCTGTTCGATCCTTCATTCTTCAAGAATAGACCCTTTTGTTATCACGCATCGTACCGAATTGTTCCTAACTAATCTTTCTCTCTCTCTCTCTCTCTCTCTCTCTCTCTCTCTCTTTCTCTCTACATATGTATGTGTGTGTATGTATGTTTGTGTTAGTTATTAATTAATCACTTTGATTCACGAGACAACCGACATTGATAGAGTTTTATTTTTTGCTTTCTTTTTTTTTCTTTTTCTATTTCTTTCTCTTTTTCTTCTTTTTTCCTTCTTCTTCCTTCACCCCTCTTTTAATAATACTATTTAATTAAACGTTTACAATAAATCACGAGACGAATGTTGTCCGATAATCCAGACGTTAATGATATTAAAAGGACAAAGAAAAATTCGATTATTCTAGGTTAGTTCTTTTTTTATCTGTTCTTTTTTCACGCTAAGTTATAAAGATAACATCGGGCCGGGGTAGCCCGAGAAAGTGAGTAGTCGTATCTGTGTGCTGCGTTACAGTTTTACGAGTCTTTCATAGAGACTAAGGAAAGATCGAAATGGAAAGAAAGTGGAACACGACGTTGAGCCAGTGTTGATAGCGGCGTTCCGACGCCAATAGTGCTGGTAATGGCAAGAAGAAGATAAGGGGGGTGGAGGATGGAGGGAGTGGGAGGCTGTTCGGATGCATCGAAGTATAAAATAGACTGTGTCTCCTAAAAAGAAAAAAGAAAAAAAGAAAAAAAAAGGAAAAGAAAAAACTCAAATATAAAACTTCAAAAGATTAGGATCTTGTATTCTTTTCATTTGAATATAATAGAAAAAAATTTTTTATTTCTTTTTCCAATTTATTTATATCGTATTCTTAAGCTTACATATACATACGTACGTACTTAAGTATATATGTATATATGTATGTATGTATGTATATATGTATATATGTATGTTTGTATATATGTATGTATGTACATATGAACGTATATACGCATGTATATATATATATGTATATATATGTATGTATGTACATATGAACGTATATACGCATGTATATATATATGTATATATATATATGTATGTACATATGAACGTATATACGCATGTATATATATATGTATATATATGTATGTACATATATATATATGAACGTTCACACGTATGTACATATGTATAAATGTACGTACGTACGTACGTACGCGCGCGCGCGTGTGTGTGTGTGTGTGTGTGTGTGTGTGTGTGTGTGTGTGTATGTATGTATGTATGTATGTATGTATGTATGTATACTGATTAAAGTAAAAGACAAAGAGAGACGATGATATTTTACATTTTCTTATTTTTCTATTGTAATAATAAATTTTAACGAATCAGAGAAAAAAAAAGAAAAAAGAAAAAGAAAAAGCAATCCTTTTAGATTTATACCAATGATAGGAGCGATAAGACTGAGTCTGAATTAACGAACCATTTGTTTACCGGCGGAGATCGATATGGTAGAAAGCCTCTTTTATCCGTTGAGTTTGCGCGTCCTTACAATGGAAACAGAGAAGGGGAGAACACGCGCAGGAGAGAGTCCCTTTCTAGCATATAATTCGACAAAAGAAGCGGGAATAAAGTAAGTTAAGGGTCACCTCGACAAATGAGAACCGACGTACATATTTTCTCTCACTCTCTCTCTCACTCTCTCGATTCGTGAGCGAGATTGCCTTTTAATAACAACCCCCACACAACTCTCTTACGCCTCGGATATCCAAGGTAAACCCCCACTGTTATATAAGAGAAAGAGAGAGAGAGAGAGAAAGAAAGAGAGAGAAAGAGAGAGAGAGAAAGAGAGAGAGAGAGATCCGAATATATATATATATATATATATATATATATATATATATATATATATATGTATAGGATAAGCCATCTAATTTTATCACATTTATTTTTCTTTTTTCTTTTGTAAATACATATTTTATAAACTTCCAATTAAAATAAGAATTTTATAAAAAGTGTATATATTTATGTATGTATATACGTATGTATGTATACTTGAGTCGTACTATTCGCTAATAAATTATGCGTGACAGAAAGTTATATAAATTTTTTGCCACCCTTTTTATAAAACCACGCTGTATTCAACATTATATATATATATATATATACATATATATATATGTATATATGTATATATATATATGTATATATGTATATATAAATGTATGTATATATACCTATGTAGAACGTGAATCTTGATATCTCGAGCGAGAGGAATTTTATTAATATTCTATATATAGTTATATTAAAATCGATTATACGACGAAGCGCACTGTGTTATATTAGCTTTCCTCTAATAATAAAGTAAAGGTAAAATGAAAAATGAATAATGATTTTAATTGACGATGATGAGTTTGAATAAAACGAGTTGGAAAACGTGAAATAAAGATTAATAATAATAATAATGGTAATAAGAATAATAATAATAATAATAATAATAATAATAATAATAATAATAATAATAATAATAATACGAAAAAATAGCCCCTCTCCGTCGATTATATATAGAAAGGATTTCAAACGTTGAAAACACAAAATGAATATTAATAATAATAATAACAACAATAACAGCAATAATACGAAAAAAATAGTCTCTTTGTCGATTAAATACAGAAACGATTTCAAATGTTGTAAAAAGGAGAAATGAATATTAATAATAATATTAACAATAACAATAATACGAAAAGGAAAATAAAAAAGAATTAACGTCTCTCCATCGATTATATCGAGAAACGATTTTAAACGTTGAAAATATAAAATAAATATTGATAATAATAATAATTCGAAAAAAAGGAGGTAAAGTAAAAACGAAAAAAAAAATCAATAGCATGTTTCCATCGATTATATCCGGAAACAATTTGAAACATTATTTGCGCTAGGTTCAATAGAAAATAGAGATAAAATCAATAATCGTAATAAGATTGATATATCGAAAAAGGATTCTATTTTGCTCACCTCTCCGTGCGTATCCCTACGACCGTCCGGGGTGTTCTCCGGAAGGAAATAGAGCCGTAACGATGCCAACGGTTGATTTGGTCCACGGCTGTCCATCCAAAGTAACTGAAGCTCACCGATGCTTACGAGGTCGGCGTCGCTCCAAAGTTTCGTCAGGAAGAAATTGCCGAGTCGTAGGACTCGTCCATTTCCTATCCTAACGGCTTTGTAGAACGTATAAGGGCCATGGCTGAAGCAAGCACCGCCCAACAACTGAAAATACAAATCAAAGTTCTTTACTTAAAGCTCATTATTACCAATATCACCACTACCATCATCATTATAATTACAATCATATTGAATATTTTGTATTATATTATTTTATATAATATTGTATTTTATATTTTATTTATCTTACATAATTTCGTATTTCATATCTTATATTTTATATAATTTTATATTTTATATTTCACATTTAATATCTTAGATATATATTAACTTTTATATATTTAACGATCGACGACGATGTGTTAAAGTTTTGTCGTGTATGAGATCGTAAAAAAATTCTCTTCACACCCCACCCCTACCATTGAACTTCCTTTCATAAAGTTTTGTTAATTACAATTGCGTTCGTTCGTTCGTTCGTTTTCTTTTTAACACTGCCAATACCGATTGAACTATTTTATTTTTTTCAACATTAATTACAACGTTTCGTCATT
>NC_140816.1:402500-487500 GCF_050613455.1 Vespa mandarinia | reverse complement strand
ATGTATATGTATATGTATATGTATATATATATATATATATATATATATATATATATGTACACTTGTCGCAATAATACGTATACATGATAATACAACAAACATATTAACGATTCATCGACTAATACGAATGCGTTTTTAGTTAGATCGTTAAAAAATATTTGGATAAAAAAGTGATCTTTGTTGTTTTATTATACTCCCTCATATCCAATTATTCTAATAAATCTTATTTCTGTTTTCCTCCCTTTTCCCCAACCTTTTTTTTTCTTCTCCTTTTTATTTCTTTTTATTTGAATTATTGGATTATAAATATTGATCAAAATTTCCTTTTCAATAAATCATTCGACGGATCAGAAAAATATATAATTACGTGTAAATATAATCATAATTAAATCATATTAATTATTTATATTACAAATTCGACGTAGAAGAATTAATAAAAAATTTCGATATATCTCTCCCTAAAAAAAAAAAAAAAAAAAAAAAATATAAAACACCTAAATTTATTCAAATTAAATGAATAAATGATTTTATACTAATCCCCGGTTTTAATACAACCAGTGGTAAAAGTGGATTTCAAATTCGTACGTCGACGAGTAGGATGATTTAAAAATTTTAATATAAACGTTAAATGCAAGAATTGTGCAAAAAGAAAGAAAGAAGAAAGAAAGGAAAAATAAAAAAAAAAAAGAGAAGAAAGATAGAAGAAAAAAGAAAAGAGAAAAAAAATTTAAAAAAAAAGAAAAACAAAAAAAAAAGGAAAGAAAATTAAATCCGATATTTTAGCGAACGAAGAAAAGGAAGGGAAAAAATGGAGGCGGCGGGAGTGGGACCGCGGGAAAAATACCAATAATTTGAAAAAGATATGAAAAACTTATTGGGCGGACTGTACGGGCGTCTGCTTTGCAGAGCGAGGAGCTTGTCCATTACTTCCTTTGCTTTATTTATCCGGCCGATTTAAAATTGAACGGATTTCGAGGTAGAAGCGACATGAAAGGAAACGAAAATATATATGTTTTCTAACGCTCATTCTTTTTTCGAGAGATAGAAATCGTTCTTAAGCATCAACTCCGTTAGAGAGATAGACGGATTTCATAAATTAACATTATAGTAAAAAGTGGAATAAAATAAAAATAAAATAAAATAGAAATTATATAAAAATTATATAAAAATAAAATGAAAATAAATAAAAATAAATAAATAAAAGGAAAGGAAAAGGAATGAGAGGGAGGGAGACAGAGAGAGAGAGAGGGAGGGAGGGAGAATAAATAAAAAACCTCGAACGTAATAATCGAAATAAATCAAATTATCTTCCTCGTAGAATGAAGGAAGATTTTAACGAAGAAAAAGAAGAAAAGAAAAAAGAGAGAGAGAAAAAGAAAAAAAAAAAAAAAGAAAAACAAACAAACAAAAAAGTATAACCACTTCGATGTAGAATAAAGGACGAACAGATAAGGTTAAATAAAATCTTCAAGAATATGAGAGAACTACGAAATTAAATATCGTTCTATTATATATACTTATATACGCTTTTTATGTATGGGTATATTTTATATATATATATGTATATATATATATATATAAACATAACATATATACAAGTGCGACCGCGCAAACGAAAGATATCGATTAGGTAAGCGTTGCACAAGTATCGGAATATCTACTGGCAAGAGATAGCATCTCGTTTCCTTTGATCGAAATCGATCGTAATACATATATATATATATACACATACACGCACACATATACAGATATATAATGATAAGTGAAATCTCTGAGTACTTTCTCATTGTTTGCCTTTCTAATTACTGACAAAAAGATAATTCCTTACGATAATAGAACGGATTTATCGTTATTAAATATTAAAACGAATTATTCATGAGGATGAAATAGAAGATGAATAATAAGAATAAAAAAGACGAATAAGAAGAAGAAGAAGAGGAGGAAGAAGAAGAAGAGGAGGAAGAAGAAAAGGAGGAGGAAGAAGAAGAAGAAGAAGAAAGAGAAGAAAAAGAAGAAGAGGAGGAGAAAAGAGAAGAAGAGGAGAAAAACGAATAGTAGACACACGTGCGCTCGTCCAATCAAAACATGTGTATGTATGTATACATATACATATATATATATATATGTTTGTATACATATACGTATGTATGAACGTATGTATGTATATATGCACTTACAACGTTACATAATGAAATCAATAGAATCAAATATGGTAGACAGTAGCCGTCGGTTGAGAGCCCCTGCCATAACTATTTCCAATGTTTTAAGGGTACAGTCGCGGTCAAGAGTGCGAGAGCCGGTCAAGAAGACGGGACACACCGAGGGCCACCCAATGGTATTTATAGCGTTAATCTCGTTCCACAGCACAGCTGCATTCTCTGCAAAACTCCTCGCCCCCCTCTCTCTTTCTCTCTCACTCACTAACTCTCTGTCCCTCTCTCTTTCTCTCTCTCTATCTTTTTCACTCTAACTCTCTCTCTTTCTCTCTCTTTTTCTCTATCTTTTTTACTCTAACTGTCTCTCTCTCTCTCTCTCTCTCTCTTTCGCTTGCTTGCTCACTCACTCACTCCAGCCCTCTTCCTCCTACCACTTCAACCCCCCACCCCACTACTACCACTTCATTCTCCCTCTCCGGCGGCCATTGATATCACGTTTACATCTACGATGTTTTCTTTCCCTTTTATATTTCTTTTTTTTCTTCTTTCGTAGAAGAGTGAAGGGGTGGGGATTTTTGTTTTTCTTTTTTCGTCTTTTTTCTTTTTTTTCTTTTTTTTTTTTTGAAGATGGATGGGGTGGGGGAAGTTCTTTTTTTCTCTTAAGCTCACGAAGAAGAAGAGACGACGACGACGACGACGACGATGACTACATGTCTTCCCTTCTCGAGCTATCGATTTTTTTCTTTCTTTCTTTCTTTCTTTCTTTTCTTTCTTCTTTCTTTCTCTTTTTCTTTCTTTTTTTTTTTTTTTATTTCTTTTTGCTTTCTTTCCCCACGAGAAAACAAAATGTTTTATTTCATTAATGAAGTCGAAGGTATATACATACGTTTGTGTGCGTAAGCGTGTATATACGTAAGTACTTATTTATGTATTTATGATTTATATACTTTGTATACGTATGATGTGTATGTGTGTGGTGTTTATGTGTGCGCGCGCGTGTGTGTATGTAAACGTTGATCGAGATGGACCGAAAAAAAAACTTGTTGAAGACTTTTTCCTTTTTCGTGATAGACCTTAACTCTTGGTAAAGAAAAGAGAGAGGCAGATAGGGAGAGAGAAAGAGAGAGATAGAAAGTGAGAGAGAGAGAGAGAGAGAGAGAGAGAGAGAGAGAGAGAGAGAGAAAGAAAAAAAATAAACCACATAAAGTTTTAAGAGCTACCGTCGTATCAAAGAATATTATACTCGGTCGCGATGAAATCTTTCGCAAGTACCACCGGTTATAATGCGAAATACGTAAAAGAGTCCTTCCTTTGGCGCATATAATGTGCGACGTGAGTCGATGAATTTACGAGCAGTCGGAGTGGTGGTGGAGGTTCGGGAGTGGTGGGGGAAGAGAAGAGATAGTAGAGAGGGAGAAAGACAGGGAGAGGGAGAGGGAGAGAGTGGGTATTCTCGACTCATTCATTATCATTCTTTGGCGACCGTTGAATAAGAGAGAAAGAAAGGCAGAAAGAGAGAGAATGACGAAGGGCGGGACGGTAGAGGGGATGGGAGATGATAAAGAAGAAGAAAATGAAGAAGAAGAAAATGAAGATGAAGAAGAGGAAGAGAGCGATGAAAGATGAGGGTGTGGGAAAAGTAATAAGTTTATTTATTCGCGAATGAGATCTCGAAGAATGTCAAGGTAATAAAAGCAACGAAAGAAGGATGAGAAATGTGGGCCAACACTTGATACGACCAACACCCCATCTTTTTCTTTCATTCTCTCTCTCTCTCTCTCTCTCTCTCTCTCTCTCTCTCTCTCTCTCTTTCTCTCTCTCTCTCTCTCTCTCTCTCTTTCTCTCTCTCTCTCTCTCTTTCTCTCTCTCTCTCTGTCTATCTCTATCTCTCTCTACCAGTATCCTCCGTTTCATCTTGAAGTGTTTCCCTTTGAAGGTAAAAGAAAAAAAAAGGAACAAAAAAGAAGAAAAGAAAATAGAAAAAAAGGAAGAAAGAAAAATGGAAAAATAAAAAAAAGAAAAAGAAAACGGAAAAGTAAAAAAATATATCCCATACGTTCTCGACTCGTATTTTAAAAAGAAATCTTCTATAAATCATCATTCTCATGAGATGAATAGTTACATGACGTTGAAGCGAAGTAAGTAAGCATTCATATTGGATTATGAATCTTTAACATTATTACATATATTTATATATATATATATATATAAAAATATATACATATATATACATATATATACATATATATACATATATATACATATATATACATATATATACATATAAATATATATCTTGATGAATTTTCCTCACCCTCTTCTTTTTTTCTTTTTCTTCTCCTTTTTCTTTTTCTGCAACATTCCCATTAAAAGTAAAATATAAAGAAATCGTGAAGTGGGGAATGATCCAATCCGTTTCTTCCCCATACACCCCCATCTCTAACGTTTCTCTCATTTTGAACATTTAATGTACGGTCTTAGTTCTTTTTCCCCTCTCATTCACTCGCCCTTTCTCTCTCCCTCTCTCTCTCTCTCTCTCTCTCTCTCTCTCTCTCTCTCTCTCTCTCTCTTTCTCTTTCTCTTGCAATACTTACGGAAGATCTTCCTAGGTCATAAAAAAAGGGAGAACCTTTCGTTGGATGAAACGATCGTATTTTAGTAAGTTGGTGGTTTCGAAAAGGGATAAGTTGATCACCGATGAAAGCAAAAAAAAAAAAAAAAAAAAAAAAAAAAAAAAAAAAAAAAAAAAGAAAAAAAGAAGAAGAAAAGATAAAGAAAAAGAAAAAAATAGACGGAGGAAAAAGAAAAAAAGAAAAATATAAGCAGCAGAGCAGGATGAGGAAGAAGAGAAGAAGGCGGAGTAGGAGGAGTGAGAAAGAAAAAGTAGTAGAGGGATTGAAAAAAACGAAGGAAAGAAAGAAGAAAAAAAGGAGAAAAGAAAAGAAAAAAGGAGAAAAAAGAAAAGGAATAAGATATATAGGCCAGTGCCTTTCCTTTATAGCTTTTCCTCTCTATCTCTCTCTAGTATCTTCCAACATCATTATATTGCCTCAGCCACGTTTGTAATCGCATATACACCAGAGAAGCAATCGAGTTCTTTCTCTCTCTCTCTCTCTCTCTCTCTCTCTCTCTCTCTCTCTCTCTCTCTCTCTCTCTCTCTCTCTCTCTCTCTATCTATCTATCTATCTATCTATCTTTATCTCACTGTTTTTCTATCTCTCTTTCCCGATTCGAACAACGCGTCTCTCTTTCCAATGACGCGTTCTCTCACAAACAGTATTCTCCATCTCTCTCTCCCTCCCTCTCCCTCCCTCTCTTTCTACCTCTCCCTTTATCCTGCACATACAAGCATCCTCTTCGTCTCGACAGTAGAGTCGGAATGAGTTTTACTAACCATCCTAAGGTCGTCGTCACAATGCACGAAAGAATTTCAAATGATTTGTAGTTACTGTCAGTGTCATATTTTACATACTCCATGTATCTGTGCATTAATGCGAGTTTGAAGAAAAAATGTGAACAAAATGTAAAAAAAAAAAAAAAAGTAACAAAAGAAAAAAATTTTTTCAAATAAATAAATAAATTAATAATAATAAAATTAGCAAATACGGAAGCCAAAGTGGCTTAGAGTTGAAAATGGATACTTAGATACGTGGAAAATGAAAATGTAAACAGTAAATTCAAGAGAGGAGGGACTCAAAGTTATTGAAAGAGTCGTATAGTATCTAAACGTCGATAGAGATTCATCTTCCTTTCTCCCTCTCCCTCACCCCCTCCTCCCTCTCTCTCTCTCTCTCTCTCTCTCATACGCGAGTTTTCTTCCTTTCGATTTAAAACGACATTCGTGAGAAGCGACTCGAGGTAAACGAACGAGCTAGTTGGTAGCATTCGACCGCGTCAAAAAGAGGAGAAGAAGAAGAAGAAGAGAAAAGTAACTATGTTGGAGGAGGATGAGGAAGAGAAGAAGAAGAAGAAGAAAAAGAAGAAGAAGAAAGATGAGTAGAAGGAGATGGAGATAGAGGTGGAGGTGGAGGTGGGAAAGGAGGAGAAGGACAAGGTGGAAAAAGGTCTTCGTGTGAGGAGACCTTTAAACTGTGCCGTGCCATGCACGTGCACACAGAGAGATTGAGGAAGCATAGAGACTTTCTCGTACGTGTTTCCCTCGCGTGCATGTGTCGAATATATATATATATATATATATATATATACACATACATGTATATAGACACATGTATTTATATATATCTACATATGTATGAGAGAATGAGAAAATGAGAGAATAAAAGAGAGAAGATGTAAAAGCCGATGGGGAAAGAACTTACTTGTGTGTACGAAAGGTGTGTGTTTCCATACCATAAACACACATACACACACAAACGTGTCCGTGTGTGGGTGTGGTATGAGAATGTGTGTAACGTATTCGGGCTCACCCCTACCATACACACGTAAGGAAAAGCGAACGCACTCGATATACATGGTACTATACATGGAATCCGACTCAGGTACTTACGTTACACGGGCTCTCGCACATTGACGTTTGTGTGTTATATAGAGAGAGAGAGAGAGAGAAAAAGAGAGAGAGAGAGAGAGAGAGAAGGAGGGAAGAGAGGGAGGAAGGGAGTCACTTGACTCGATGGCAAGCAACACCTCGCAAAGCACTTAGCCGTCGTTCAAAGATTTCATTTAAAGTCTCTCGAAGAACTTCTCTCCGTGACCATAAACCTCCGAAAAAAGTGCGTAAAACCCTTCCCACCTTCATCTACATCTAACTCTATCCATCTTTTTCTTATTTACATCGTATATCCTTTCCGCGTTCGTTTTTCTTTTCTCCTGACCTCACTCTATCCCACCTTATCCCACCCTATTGCACCCCTCCAACCCCAATACCAACACCTACTTCTATTCCTTTACCCCAACCACCATAATTCTTCCCTCTTGCCCTTCGCACTTCTCTCGTTTATCTCTATTTTCTTCTTCTCCTTCTTCTTCTTCTTCCTCCTCCTCCTCTTCTTCTTCTTCTTTCTCATCCTCATCCTCTCTCTCGTTTCCATCTACCGAGAGAAGCCTAAAATCGTTTTCTCCTGGCTCGTTATTATCCGGTCTGAGAGGTCATTATCATTATTATTCTCGCGAAAAAGATTCCCCTTTAGAAGAAGACAACGGAAGAGGAGTTTATCGGCGATAAAGGATATTTTCAGAATGACTGATAACTTCCTATGATTTTTTTCTTTTTCTTCTCCTTTCTTTCTCTTTTCTTTTTCTTTTTCTTTCTTTTTTCATCTTCTTCTTTCTTTCTCTCTTCTTTTTCTTTTTATTTCTTTTTTCATCTTCTTCTTTATCTTTCTCTTCCTCTTTTCCCCTTTCTTTTTATTTCTTTCTTTCTTCTTCTTCTTCCTTCTTTTTCTTCCTCCTTCCCCTTTTCTTTTTATTTTTCTTTTTTTTTCTTTTTATTTCTTTTTTTTCTTCTTCCTCTTCTTCTTTTTCTTTTTCTTCCTCCTCCTTTTCTTTTTATTTTTCTTTTACCTTTTTTAATTTCTTTTTTTCTTCTTCCTCGTGTTCTTCTTCTTCGAAGGATAAAACCCTCTCCCCCTCCTCCTTGAAAAATCCAATCCTATCCTCTACGTTCTCCCGTTCTCCTACTCCCCCTACCTCCTCCTCCTCCTGCTCCTCATCCTCCTCCGCCCTCCACCCTTTTTTCCCCTCTCTTTTAATCAGAAATCACCTTCCAAGTTGGCTCCCAAAATGGAACCGGTTTTGGGAACGTAAATTCGGGACGCTCCGCATAGCTTCTCTCTCTCAAGCGAGAGCTCCCTTTGGAAATGATCGCTGTTTAGTTGCTTATTTATCACGAGCGAGAGAAGAAACGCGCTAAATGTGTAATTTTTCTTTCTTGTTTTTTTTTTTTACTTTGACTTCCTTTTCTTTTCCTTTCTTTTCATTCTTTTCGTTTCTTTTCTGTCCGTTTTGTTTTTCCTATTGTTAAAGTGATTCTTTCTCGTCGTTTCTTTTTCTTCTTTTTTACTTTTAATTTATTTTATATATATATATATATTACCTCTCGTTTCTTTTTTCTTTTCTTCTTTTTTTTTTTTTTGAACTTAACTTACGATCTCGAATGAGAGAAAGATAAGTTTTTAATGGCATCGTTAAAGGGGGTAAATCAAAAGAAGAAGAAAATAAAAAAAAAGGAAAAGAAATGAAAAGAAAAGAAAAAGGGAGAAGAAAAAGAAAGAAAGATAAAAACCCACCTGGTACAACTCCAATAACGTTCAATACACCAGATCGATTTTTCTAGAGTACTCTCGTAAACATCTCATGACTAACTTATTAGTCAACCATATTGCGAAACTGAAAGCCCGCTAATTACGAATCGGCTACTTTTCCTTTGAAAGGCCGCGCGGCCGGCTCTTCAATGAAACTACAATATCGAGAGTTAAATACCTTTACGTACGATAATCCATGCGTAAGGAGCAGTGAATTAAAAGCGAAAATGAACGATGCCAAAAGAACGAAATGACGATGAAGAGAGAGAGAGAGAAGAGAAGAAAAGAGAAGAGAAGAGAAGAGCTCTTGAAGGCACGGGGTGAAAGAGAATGGGGAAGGGAAAAGGGAAGGAGCGAGGGAGAGGGGGAAGAGGACAAGGAAATAACGTGCGAGTGATTAATCGCGGCCATCGTCGCGCGTGACTCGCTCTTGCACGGATAATACAGCTCGTACACTTATGACTGAAAGAAAGAAAAAGAGAGAGAGAGAAAGAAAGAGAGAGGGGTGGAGGGGAAAAGAGTGAAAGAAAACGAAATAAAGAAAGAGAAAAAGAGAAAGAGAAAGAAGTACTCTACAGAAGTTTCTCGCTCGTCGAAACGACGCCGATCGGCTCCTCCGAGAGGGAGCCACTGTACTTACGAGAGACCACACTTTTCTAATCGCTGCCTCATACGACAGAGAGATATGCACATACGAACGTTGATCTGTTATTAACCTCTTGGTTGTACCAAGAGAAAAAGAGACAAAGTGAGAAGGAGAAGGAGAGGGGGGAGAGAGAGACAGAAAGAGATATGTATGTAACGAACGAATGGGGGTGAATGTAGCGCGCGAACTCTGCCAGCCACGTATGCGTTGCATCTCAGCCAACTGACTCATTTTTTTCTTTCTTTCTTTCTTTCTTTTTCTCTCTCTCTCTCTCTCTCTCTCTCTCTCTCTCTCTCTCTCTCTCTCACTCTCTTTTTGTTTCTCTCTTTCTCTTTATACGGAATTACATACACACGTTCCCAACAACGTGTACTGCGCGTCTTTATTAGCCTCGATATATTAAATTAAATTCGCGAGTAAGCGCAATTTTTGTCCTCGTTTTCTTTTTCTTTCTTTCGTTATTTTTTGTTTTTTTTTGTTTATTTGTTTATTTTTTTTTTTGTTGAATCGGCACGATTATGATTTTTGCAAAAAAATTTTTCAACGAAGATCATCGTTTGACCCTTTACCTCTCACCCTCCCACGCAACCCTCACCCCACTCCTAACCACATAACCACGATCGAAGAATTTTCCTTTGCTCGAATTTTTTATTATTTCGTTCATGAAGAATATTATCTAAGCGATAATAGCGAGAAACAAAAGGAAAAGAAAAAAGTTAAAGAAGAAAAAATAATAAAAAAAAAGAAAAAGAGAAAGAAAAGATCTTTATGAAACTATACTCATCCTTAAATGATCTTTTAATTGAACGAATTGCATCCATGACAAATGTACATAGACGACGAACATTAAAACTCATTTAGATAATTATTTTCTTTAATTATTAATTGTTCGTTATACGTAAATGCGTATGTATATATATATATATATATATATATATATATATATATATATATATATATATATATAATACAACGAATCATTTTCGAATGAACATACATAAAATATAATGAGCAGTAGTTTTAATTCCCTCTCCTTATACCCTATACTTCCATTCGTCTTGCCCCTCCTTATTCCGTCTGACATTCAACGAATGATAATAATTCGACGAGTTTCCGTTTCTTTTTCTCTTTATTTCTTTTTCTCTTTATTTCTTTTTCTTCATTCTTTTCTTTTTCTTTTTTCTTGTGTTTTTTTTCTTTCTCTCTCTCTCTCTTTTTCTTTTCCTTCATTTCTCTTTTCTCTCCCAGCTAGAACCCAACGATAATTTTGCCGAGCGAATATACCATCGTTGGAGTTGCTCTCTTTTATTCTTTTTTCTTCTCTTTCTCTTTCTCTCTCTCTCTCTCTCTCTCTCTCTCTCTCTCTCTCTCTGATTTAGGAAACGACCCCCGACGTAAAACGACTATCCTTCGTACAAAGTAAGAGAAAGAGAGAAAGAGGGAAAGAGAGAAAGAGAGAACGGTCGGCTTATCAAAACGTATTTGTTTTTCGCTCGCGCAACAGGAAACAACGAACTAAGGAGAAAGGGCAGTAGTAGTAGTAGTAATGGTAGTGGTGGGAGAAGTAGAGAAAGCTAGTAGATATCGTGGGAGGTAGAGGGTTGAAAACGAGGGTACGGGAGGAGGGTTGAAAGAGATGGCGAATGAGACAAAAAGGGCGTACCATCAACTCTCTCTCTCGCTCTCTCTCTCACCCTTTCTCACACACACATACATTTTATCTCTATCTTTCTTTCTTTGCGAATACTGAGACAAATACAAACGCGTGCGCTTATGCGAATGTAACACAGAGCCTTCGCACCCACAAGGGACGGACTACGTTAAATAACCTGACACTCAAAAAATGGACGACTGACAGTTCGAGGGGAAACCATTGAGTATCGCGAGACTCTACTATGTTTTTTTTCCTTATTTCTTTTTCTTTTCCTTTTTCTCTTTTTTTTTGTCTTTTGTTTTTTTTTTTTTTATTTTTTTTTATTTTTTTTGTTAGAAACGAACTTCTTTTGCGATAACTTTTGAAAGTTTTAAGAAATTAATCGGTCGACGATCAACGATAAAAAAACGCTAATTAATTTAAACACGCTAATTACTTTTGAAAGTGATATTATCGGTATCTGATTTTACATGTATTTTTTACTTTTTTTTTTAAATATTATTTGTATGCTAGGCCAATTATATATATATATATGTTTATGATATAGAAAAGCAATTTTTTGTTCTTCTATATACATAACGTGTAATATATTATTATATAAAATGATTAAGTCATACTTTACTATCATACTTTATATAATTATCTTATTGGAGGTCACCGGTAACCTCTGTGACTCAGGAATGGGTTTTGTCGATATAATAACATTAAACATGTATTGTTATATTAAAATTTCTGATTTACGAAGGAAATTCACTATCTACATTACTCAACAATGATAAAAAAAAAATATTAATGGCTTCGTTCTTTTGAATCAAAGAATTTATAAGGACAAGCACTATACGAAATAGAAGTAGAAAAAGAAAGAATAAAGAAACAAGAACAACAAGGAAATGTGAGTATGGTTACATAAATTTCTATAGTGCATTGCAAGAAAAGGAAAAAAAAGAAAAGAAAAGAAAGAAAGGAAGAGAAATGTTACAATTTTTGATATTTAACAATTGCCTAAAATTGTATCAAAAAATTTGTAATATTAAACGAAGATTATAGTGATGTATTTTATCAGTGTTTACCATGTTTCAATACGATTTATCTCAATATGAATATGCATAATACATATATATCTAAAAATAAAACTATTTAGATACTCAATAATATATATCAGTTATTTTACATAATCATGATAACATTTAAAATATTAAACATTTTATAAATACATATACAAATTTTATACGCCCACACACGCGCGCGCGCGCGCGCGTGCATATGTATTATATATGTATAAATGATTATAAATAATAAACATATTTATTAAAATATATTTAAAAATAAAACTATTTAAATACTCCATTATATATTAGTTAATTTACATCTCCATCATTATTATTATCATCATCATCATCATCATCATTGTTATTTTATCATCATTATCATCGCAATTGCTATCATAATATTAAAAATATCTAAAATTCCATAAAAAATAATATCATAATTTATATAATCCAATTATTTTTACTAATATTGACATTGTCATATCATCAACGAAAGTCGTGTGCCAGTTTATCAACGATCCCAATGGCATTCAATATATTAAAACATTTGTAATATTTGTTGGTCGATAGTACTAATTATATGTCAATTAATGAGAATAAAGTCTATGAAAACATGTCAGACAAAACACAATGATTTATATACGAGACAAAATCAATAAATAAATAAATAATATATATATATATATATATCCATTTTATATAAATAAAAACAATAAATCGATAGTGATTGTTATAGGAAAATCCCTTCAACGTCATTGTCGTCGTTGTTGTTATTGTTATCGTATACGCTTCGATCGGTCACACTCCCTCTCCTCCTCCCTTACCACCATCACTACCACCACCATTTACCATCCACTCCCATCCCTTCCCAACTTCCCATAATAATAATAGAATGCATTTTCCATTTGTCCAATTCCCAACAGTTAATTACATCGGATCTCTCTATCGGCTTTATCAACCCACCGTCGTTCTCTCTCTTTCTCTCTCTCTCTTCTTTACTCCTACTCCCACCCTCAACTGTGACCCAAGCACAGTAGTACTCTCACCCCTCTCTCGAGGTCACCAACATCGAGACAGAAATTGCTTCTGTATATATTTCCGGCGTTTGCTCGCTTGGCCACAGTTTCGACGAACGAGACGAGGCCAGTAATAAAAAGCAAAAACTATATATGTGTATCTATATCATGTATATATGTATATAAAATATATATATATATACATATATATGTATATATGTATATACGTATGTACGTACGTAGAAACACATGCAGCCATAGTATAAACGTTCTATGTGATGGAAATCGATACGGGTGAAGCCATACGAGATGTAAACAATATTTCATACTAAACACACACGCGAGATAAATTGACTTTAGAAAGAATTTTTTAATCTCCATTTAGTGATATATCTTGTGGGTTAAAAATGACCGCGGCCTGATATATCTTTTCATCTAATTAAAATTTATAAGGATTTTCTTTATATGTATATATTATGGAATAATTTATAAAAATTTATGATAATAAATACAAAAGATTGTGTGTGCTATTTAAAAATTGTTATAATTCCTTTGCATATCGTAAAATCAAATTTTCAAAAGTTTCTATTTTATTCATGCGAGAAACTACGCGAGTTTCATTCGTTACTAAAAATCTTTATAGTCAGTATTTAAGGATTAGTTACACGTTGATCGAAGATAAGATTTGCTTTTCCTTTTCTTTTTTTTTTTTTTTTCTTTTTTTATATAGCAGATGATACAAAGAAAAACGTATAAAAATGTTTTATTAATAAATAAAATTGTTAATTATTTTTGTTATTTATTTTACTATCAAATTATTAATTTTATTTATTAATTTTATTATCAAATTGTATAATTTTATTTATTAACATTAATTTAATTATTTATTATTTAAATTTAATTTATTAATATGAAAAAAATTAATAAAAATATTATACGTTTAAAAATAAAAATAATCGTGCTATAATAGTTGTTTTTCTTTAACATATTTTAAAAGCAAATTTTCAAATGTTATTTTGTTCTCGGAACGAAATGACAAATGTTTACTGAGTAGAACTTTAATGAGTAGTATATAGATTACTCATACGAATATCTGAGATAAGATATTTCTATGAAAACATAGAGAAGCGTATAAAAATACATTCGATAATAAATACGAAGTTATTTAAAATTTGTGTTCTCCTTTTTCTTTTTTCTTTTTTCATATATATCCTAAAACAAACATTTTCGAAAGTTTTATTTTATTTTTCAGTTCTATTTTGTTTTCGAAGGTATTATTTTATTTTCGACACAGAATGACGAACGTGCACCGATTAAACTTTAATGGTTAAGCCATTTACACACTGATCGGAGATAAGATTTTTTTTTCTATGACATATACATATTTATATATATGTATATAAATACATATACATATATATATATATATATATAACACATTTTATAAAGATACTATGTTAATTATAATTCATCAAATTTTTTTTAATGAATGATATAGAAGTATATTCAATGTATAAAAATACATTCGATAATAAATACGACAAGCATTAAAAATATTTCTCTTTGTATATCACAAAGCCCAAATCTCCAAAAGTTTGGTTTTATTTTTTCTTTTTAAACGAAATGACGAATCTCTAGTGATTAAACCGTAATGAGGTATATTTAGACCGTTAACACACCGATCGAAGATAAGATTGTTATATGCTAATAAATAAGATGATAATTAAAACTTTTAATAGATTTTTCTTTCTTTTATCAACAATGTAGAAAACAACGTATAAAAATAAAAATTCGATAATAAATACGATAATATTAACAATTATGTTTATTCTTCATATATCACAAAACCAACCATTTCGAAAGTTGTTCTTTTTTTTTTTTTTTTTTTTGGAACAAAATGATTACTTTTCGTTGACTAAATTGTAATGAATAGTATATTTAGACTGCTTAAATACGAATCGAAAAAAGATTTTGTTTTGGTAATAAATTAAGTGCCGATATTACAATTTAATATAATCCTTTTTTTATCAATAATATATATATAAGAAAAAAGTCTATAAAAATACATTCGATAATAAATACGATATTATTGAAAACTATATTTTTTTTACTTTTCCAATTTTTGAATATTCTAAAATGAACGCTTTCGAAAGTTTTATTTCATTTTACC
Organism: Vespa mandarinia; assembly: GCF_050613455.1. Classification (NCBI taxonomy): domain Eukaryota; kingdom Metazoa; phylum Arthropoda; class Insecta; order Hymenoptera; family Vespidae; genus Vespa; species Vespa mandarinia. The sequence continues at coordinate 472,549 of NC_140816.1, read as the reverse complement.
AAGAAACTACGAGAGATCAATTTATAAATTTTAATAAGCATAGCATATAGGATAATCGCACGATCAAAATAACATTTTTGTATGTTACTAAATTAAATGCCAATATTAAAATTTAATACACTTCTCTTTTATCAATAATTCATATATATATATATATATATTATTGATAACATTATATATATATATATATATTATTGATAACATTATATATATATATATATATATATATATATATATACATATATATAAAAATAAGTCTATTAAAATACATTCGACAATAAATACGATATTGTGGAAAACTATATTTCTCTTTTTTTTTTTTTCTTTTTTTACCTATTTTAAAACACTCGAAAGTTTTATTTTATTTTATCAAAAAACTGCGAGCATTTAGTCTCTGTAAACTTTAATGAATAGTATATAGGCTACTAACACTCTGATCGAAAACTACGGACGTATACTGATATCGTACGTACGGAAACGACGAGGATGCACACTTAGGTTAATATGAGAGTATCAGGTTGGCACGACATTCTCTTTACCAGCTTACATAACTAATGTTCCGTGTCACAATGGGAAACGTACTCTCTTGTACATACCTACATACATACATACAGACATATATGGATACATAGATACATACATACATACATACATACATTTGGTACTGCAACATACGATAATGCACACATGCAAAGCTCGTTACTCCTTTCGACTCTCTCGATTTTGACTCACGTCTAAAAATATCAATTATACGCGTGCATTCGCCGATCTACGCGCAACTCCGTGAATATCTCTTTACCCCTTTTACCCTCTCATCCTCTTGAATACGTGAATCAATGGAAGAAGAAAGAGCGAGCGAGCGAGAGAGAAAGACCGAGTGAGAGAGAAAGAGAGAGAGAGAGAGAGAGAGAGAGAGAGAAAGAAAGAGAGAGAGAGAAAGAAAGAAAAAGAGAGAGAGAGAGAGAGACGAGAGAGAGAGAGAAAGAAAGAGAGAGAGAGAGAGAGAGAGAGAAAGAAAGAGAGAGAGAGATGAGAGAAAAAGAGAGAGAGAGAGAGAGAGAGAAAGAAAGAGAGAGAGAGATGAGAGAAAAAGAGAGAGAGAGAGATGAGAGAAAAAGAGAGAGAGAGAGATGAGAGAAAAAGAGAGAGAGAGAGAGAATGAGAGATACAAAACGATTTGAGAAAATTTACTGGCAATAACTTTTCACCTTACTATATGAATGCACGCTACGTTACATTGCAGTCTACCTGAAACCTGTTGACAGGTAAAAAGACTTCTGTATATGTATGTATGCATATATGTATAAATGCGTGAGCATGTAAAAATGTTGATTTAACACAATCTCTTTCTCTCTCTTTTTTTCTCAGGAAATTTAAAATTTATATAGATACATATATAAAAATGAAGATAATGATAAAAAAAAAATAATTATTATAACCGACAAATAAGGAAAGAATGAATACGTTAATAAATACGAAGAAAAAGAGAAAGAATAAAAAATTTGTGAGTGAAGAAGAGAGGACAAGTTATATATATATGTGTCTTGCGAAGTTTTTCGAAAGTGTGATAAGTTATATGCATATGCATACTTTAGCAACTTATCAATCGTACAAAATCTTCAAAAAAAAAAATAAATAAATAAAAAAAATAAAAAAAGAAAGAAAAAAAGAAAGAAAAAAAAAAGAAAAAAAAAAGAAAGGAAAAAAATCTTCAATTAATTATCATTCGACTTTGAAATTCTTGATTTTATTATATTAGCCGTTGAAATTTCGTTTCCGATGACGTTATATATCTCTAATTTCAGATCTGCCAGAGAGCTTATATATTATTAGTGTATCATAATAACGCGAGTAGGAACGTAACGAATAATAAGACGTGACTCATGTATGTAGTAGTTCTCGCCGCCAACCTCCCTCCCTCACACCCACCCACCCCCCTCCGACTAACACTACTACTTCTCCCTTCTACTCCCAATCTCTTCGTCCCTCCCTCCCAACTCCCTCCACAACACTGCTCCCACCACCCCCTCAACCCCCACTCTTCATTTATAAATACTTAATGCGGATATAAATCCCGTGTCTGGCACGAATTATATAAGTTACCACGATTGCTTATTTTGCAAAAATGTAACGCAAAGGAAAGAGAAGAGAAAAATAATTAAAAAATAAAAAAAATAATAAAAAAAGAATAAAAAAACATGAGATGATGGCCGTACGTACGTACGTAGGTATATATATATATATACGGGTGTGTGTGTGTGTGTGTGTGTGCGTGCGTGCGTGCGTGCGTGCGTGCGTGCGTGCGTGCGTGCGTGCATGCTATATAAATAATAATGAGATGAGACATCTAATACAAAAAAAAAAAAAAGAAAAAAAAAGAAAAAAAAAAAGAAAAAAAAAACAGAATAAATAAATAAATAAAAAACAAAACAAGAAAAAAGGAAAGAAAAAGGAATTAAAATAATAGAAAAAAGAAAAAAAAAATGTGGAATAAGAAAAACAGAAAAAGAAGAAAAGAAAAAATCGATCGTGATCGATTACAAACACGTTCGATACGCGTTTTGTTTTACTGGATGACATTGCATTCATCCGCTCGGCGAAGATTATATAATGGGGAAATAAGAATGAGAGAGTGTATATGTGTGTGTGTGTGTGTATGTGTGAGAGAGAGTGAGAGAGAGTGAGAGAGAGAAAAAGAAAGCTTCAAGTTTATCGATCGTAAAAGAACATCGTCGATGGAACAAAAACTTGTGTGAGTGGAATTATATACACGCGTTCCATTTTGATTTAATTATTATCGGAAACTGCATACAATTTGAACTTAGCAAACGAGCATAGCAGTGGGAGAAGATTTCAAAGTGGAATCGCCGAGGTCGTTTTAAAACGACTGACGAGGATATATCAACGTTTACGTGCTTGTATTAAAATTTGCAATATAACGAAGAATTGCTTTATTTTCGTTCGAGAATTGTTATATAAGAAAATGAGAAAAATAATAAAGCTAAAGGAAAAAAAAAAAAAAAGAAAAAAAAAAATAAAAGAAAAAAATGAAACCTTATTTACGATAAATAGAAAGAGATAAAGATGATATACATAGAGAGAAAAAATAAAAATAAAGTATTAGGAATTTAATAAATTCTTCTAAAAATAGATATATATTGAAAAAAAAGAAAAAAATAAAATTAATTAAAAACGCATCCGGGTTTATATTATATAATTTATTTGATTATATTACATGTACGTTATATTGTAGAATATATTAAAACTTATATTCAATAATGTTTGATCATGTTATATTTAAATAAATCCAATATTTATTTAACTGTGCAATAATTTGTTTATTCAAATTTCGAATCGTAAAATAAATAAATTCAGTTATATTTATTTGTGTTTGTAGAATACTTGAAAATAGTAATTATTTATGTTAGAACTTAGCATATGAAAATTTATTTTAATGTAAATAAATATAATACTAAAGGGAATATATAATGAAATAAATTAAAATAATTAGATAATTAAAATAAATAAATAATTAAACATAATATAATAATATCCAAATATATAATAAACCCTGATGTTTGTAATTATTTATTTTTATTTTTAGAAGGATTTACATATTTAAGGTATTTAAATTATTTTATATATAATATTGTTATACATATATATATATATATATATATATATATATAAATATATATATTTAATATAAATATTAATAATTATTATTATACAATAAATAATAATTATATAAATATGTATAATATAATACATTTATTTATATATATATTAAAAATATTATGTCATTATATATTATATAATAAATTTAATAACATACACACACACGCGGGCGCGCGCGCAAACATTTATTTATTTTTATAAACAGTATTTATTCAAAACTAATATTTATTCAATAATATATCTATCAAATAAATATATAGATATAATAAATGAAATGGATACAATTGATGATAGTTCCTTTCCGAGAGGCGAAACTAGAAAAAAAAAAAGGAATAAAGAAAGAAAGAACTCAAAGGTCGATTAAATGAGAAAAGCAAATCAATTCGAGGCCGACGAATTCTTTGTTTATTTAAGGCCACGCGAGAAGATGTGAGAAGGAACGAGCTATCCTCCTCACGTGCACGAGGCACCTCACCACTCATCGCACCTCACCGCACGTCACCGCCTCACACCTTACCTAACTTAACCTCACTACTTCTCACCTCTCCGCGGCACATTTCGTTTCTTTTAGAATTTTTCTTCTTTTTTAATTCTTTTTTTCTTTTTTTTTTTTTTTTCATTTTTTTCCCTTTCTTTTCTTGCAACATTATTTACCGCCGATTCGATAACGTTCTTAATGACACACAGATAAGAGATGCCTGATTATAATTCAAAGTAACGAAAAAAAATCGAGTTTAACGACTGTTCGTACAATTTCTCTCTCTCTGTCTTTCTCTCTCTCTTTCTCTCTCTATCTCTCAAATTTTGTTGTATTTTTTATTTCATTGCGTTATTTTATTTGTTGTATTTAATTTTTTTTCTTCTCAAAAACGAACTTTTCGCCACTGCTATGGATTTCGTTCTTTGACCATTTTTTCTTTTTATTTTTCTCTTTCTCTTTCTTCTTCTCTTTTCCTCCCCCTCTCTCTCTCTTTCCTGGCAACGTAATCGCGCGAATGCCTTTGATTATACGTAAATGTATGCACGAGTTTAAACGAAAGATAGAATATACGTGGATTGTATATGTGCGATATAAATGTCATGTGTATACATGAGCGCGCGCGTATATGTATATCTGTATATATTTGTGTATATCTGTGTGTGTGAGATAGGAGGAAGCCAGCAATCGACCTTAAGTTTTCTCTTATCGATCGATAGGAGGAGGACGTACCCTCCCTCTCCTCTCCCCCTCGTGCTTGAGAGATAAGAAAGTATGTTGCACCGCGTTTAATGCTATATATATATATACACACTCATATATATATATATATATATATACTCATATATATATATATACTCATATATATATATATACTCATATATATATATATATACATACATACATATATATATATACATATAAACATACATGTATACGCACGCACACATCAAAATATACATTGCTAAATAACGAGGAACACAATACCGAAGGAGAAATTAATTTTTCACGATAAAACGTCTAACGTCTAATAAATATCAATAAGAAAATTAAAGGGAGAAAAATAAAAAGAAAAAGAAGAGAAAAAGAGAGTGAGTGAGAGAGAGAAAGAGAGAAAGAGAGAGAGAGAGAGAGAGAGAGAGAGAGAGAGAGAGAGAGAGAGAGAGAGAGAGAGTCCACGAAACGTGCTACTCGATAAAACGCGAACAAAGTGGGATGATCGAATTAATGAATGCGCTCGCTAATGAAAGCATACGCTTTCGAGAATGAGAGAGGATTGGTGTTAGTGACGATGGGGAGAGGGGTGCGACGGACCAGAAGGAAAGGGGAAGGGGGAGAAGAACGACGAGTAATAAAGTGTAGAACATAAACGAATTTAACGAGAGAGTAAGAGAGAAAATGAGAGAAAGAGAGAGAGAAAATGAGAGAAAGAGAGAGAGAGAAAATGAGAGAAAGAAAAAGAGAGAGAAAATGAGAGAAAGAGAGAGAGAGAGAGAGAGAAAATGAGAGACAGAGAGAGAGAGAGAGAGAGAGAGAGAGAGAAAATGAGAGAAAGAGAGAGAAAATGAGAGAAAAAGTTGCGATTATATGTTTTCTATGCTATAAATATATATAAAGCAGCAAATATATATATATATATATATATATATATATATATATTTATAAAGTGATAGAAATAAAAATGATGCTATAAGATAACAATTGGATTTTGAAAAAAAATTGAAATTATGATTCCATGGATAAAATCGAGATTAGACAAGTGTAAATTGATTGTTCTTTCTTTTCTCTTTTTTACAGCGGGATATCACTTCTTGCGAATGAGAAAAAAGACAAAAAAAGTATATATATATATATATATATATATATATATATATAAATATATGCGTAGATAAAATTAAATATATAATTATAAACGCCTTATGTACACATGCGGGTATAAATAAACATGTTTAGATTTTTATCTTTTTCCTTTTTTTTTCTTTTTTCTTTTCTTTTTCTTTTTTAATTAACTGATAATTCTTAATCGATCGAGAATATATAATTAATGATTTCAATCTAATTTACGAATATTCGATTGGAAGAAGAAGAAATAGAAAAATTAGTCAAAGTCATCGTCCGAAAACATCATCATTCTTGTCCGATTTAGTCGTCTATCAGCGTGTAATTGGCATCGTATCGCAGTAAAATTCGCAATGCGGTCTGTTATGCTTGCGCAGACATAATCACGATAACTACCGGCGCAAATATTGGAAGCGTTACGCGCTACATCCGCGAGAAACGGTGCGCGTGCAAGAACGCACGCGCGCACATTCGTTCGCATTCAATGCTTTAAATAATTTAGTATAAAGCCGGTAAAAAAAAATATAATAAAATAAAATGAAAAAAAAAAAGAAATAATAAAAAAGAAATAAAAAAAATAAAAAAAATAAAAAAAGTAAAAAGAAAATAAAAAAAAAATAAAAAAGAAAATGAAACGAAATAAGATGAAATAAAATAAAAAGAAAAAAAAAGGAGAAACAAAAAAACGGATAATAAATGCGTCGAGCAAAACAAAACACATTGTAAACCCGTTATCACGAATTCGTTATATACATACACATCTATGTATATGGATGTATATATATATATATATATACATGTATGTATGTATATATGTATGTATAATTCGTTGACAATTAATATACAATATTTCCATAGTTTATTACGATTTATATAACAGAGGAATTATAAAAAAATTATAAATTTTTTTCCTTTGGAAAATAAATAATATGTACAAAAACAAAAAGGAAAGAATAAAGAAAAAAAAAAAAGAAGACGAACCACGATAATACATTCTTTCGTTGAAATAAGGCTTTTTTTCTTCTTTTTCTTTTCTCTTTCTTTTTTTTTCTTCTTTTTTTTTTTTTTTTTTTTTTATGTATACGTGATCGTTGCTCTCTATCGAGTTACGATAAATATAAGATAATGCTCTCACGTGTTTAAAGTATTTTTCTTTGCAGCGTACTTATTTTTACTCGATAACGCAAATAATACGAAATGTATATATTAATGTACATGTGTATGTATGTATGTATGTGTATAAGTACTTGATATACGAAAGGATTCTCTGCCTATCTGTCTGTATGTTTGTTTCTCTCTCTCTCTCTCTCTCTCTCTCTCTCTCTCTCTCTCTCTCTCTCTCTCTCTCTCTCTCTCTTCCTTTCTCCCCCTCTCGTTTCTTTTCTACTCGTTTCTCTTTCTCATTCTATACGAGAAACACTCAGAGTAAACACGTACGCGTGTACATATTCGTAAAAAAATTATACAGCACGCTTACGTGATTTTGCCTAAAAGAAGAGAAATAAAAAGGAATAAAGAAAAAAAAAAAAGAAAAAAGGAAAAGAAAGAAAAACGAAAAGAAAAAGAAATAGAAATAAAAAATAGGAGAAGAGAGGAGAGGAAAGGAGAGAAGAAAGGAGGAAAGAGGGAGAGAGAAAAAGAGAAAGAGAGAGAGAGAGAGAGAGAGAGAGAGAGAGAGAGAGAGAGAGAGAGAAATAAAAAAATCGTCGTCTATACAAATCATTCCCAACGCGAACGTGTTATTATAAATTCATGTATTAACCCGGAGAGAAAGAATGATTTTCCGGCAAAAGAAAAAGAAATGAAAAGAAAAAAGAGGAGAATGGAGGAAAAGGGCGAGAAAAAAAATGAAAAGAAAGAGAAAGAAAATATATGCAAAGAGAAAAACAAAAAGGGAGAAAGGAGCGAGAATAGGGAAAGAAAATAAAGAATAAAAATAAGAAGGTAAAGAAAATTTAGATCAAAAAAAAAGAAAGAAAGAAAGAAAGAGAGAGAGAGAGAAAGAGGAGAAAAAAAAATAGAAAATATAAAAACGTTTCGCCAGAGAGTCCGTATTAATAAATCATAAAGGACGTAACCCGATTCCGCTTCGGGAAATTGATTTCATGCCGTTCTTCACTCCCGGGAATATCTCGGTCAACCGGACTTTCCGATCTGACTGTACGCTCTCAACTAATTCTGCCGATTAGAATTTCGGCATGACGGTACAGTCTATCACAAAAATTCTCCAAACGTTCTCGTACCTCTTTCTCTTTCTCTCATTTCCCCCTCCTTCTCTTGTATTTGCAGTCTCTCTTTCATTCGAACATCTAATCCTATACTTGTACGTAATTGTTGCCACAACTTCGGCAATTATAACTCGTATAAATGAACAAGCTGGAAATGAATTCTGTCACGAAGCTAATAACGAGCCATTTCTGATTCGATTAAATACGTATATAGTTGCTTCTGCTTATTAACAAGATAAAAATAATCAATGATGATGATGATTATAAAATTAATAATAATAATAATAATAATAATAATAATAATAATAATAATAATAATAATAATAATAATAATAATAATAATAATAATAACGGTAATAATAATAATAATAATAATAATAATAATAATAATAATAACAATAATGCCGATGATGATGATAATCATAACAATAATAATAATGATAATGACGATGACAACGATGATAATAATCACAACAATAATAATATATATTAATATATCATATCAATAATAATAATTAACAATTTTGTTCTTCAACAATTCAAAAATGGAAATACTAATAATAATTAAAAAGTACTAATAATAAAGCATTGAAACTGAAAATAAATAAACGAATGAAATTTTGTTCATGAAAATGTCATAAGTAAATTATGATTTTATTCTGCTAACGATTTAAAAATGATATTAATAATACTTATTATTACTATTTGAAATAAAAACTAAGAAATAAACAAAATTTTTATAAAAAAAATAAAAACTTTCGAAGTAATTTACAACTTTGTTTCGTTAACGATGCAAACAAAAATAAAATTTTTATCACTATTATTATTGTTATTATTATTATTATTATTATTATTATTATTATTATTATTATTATTATTAAAAAAAGAAGAAAAAAGAAAAAAAACTGAAATTTTGTGTTGGTAGAAACTTAGAAAGTAGATAACAACTTTATTTCTTAACGAGATTCAACCAACCAAAAGAAGAAGAAAAAGAAAAAAAGAAAGAAAAGGAAACAAAACAAAAGAAAATGAAACAAAAAAGAAAGAAAAAAAGAACCATAAATAAAGTAGTATAAAGAACAAAGATAAGGAAAATGATCGAGATAGGAAACGACAATTTTGAAAGAAAGATACAACATATTCAATTTTTTTCATTTCTTCGTCGATCGATAAAAAAGGATGAAACGATAATTTGAAAAGAAAAAACAACATATTCAACATTTTTCATTTTTTCGTCATTGATTAAAAGAAGAAAAAATGAATGAAAAATTATTCAGTAAGTATTTTGTTCGTAATGTACGACAACTACGACGACGATGACAATGTCGACGCCACGGCCTTGGAATGATTTGAAATAACAAATGAAAGATAATGCTATTTCTCAAAGGATCCCGATGTTTACGCAACTGTCGGATTTCAATTTGTAAAATATATATATATATATATATATATATATATATATATGTATATGTATATATATGTATATAAAATTGCAATTACAGTACGATTTCGAGAATGCAACTTTCGTTATAAAGGTGTGTTAATTGCGTCGATGAGGTAGGTAGGGAGAGGAAGAATGGGGTGAAGTAGGACGAGATGCGATGCAGTGGGGTGAGGTATGTGTCGGGATCGAGTTTAATCGGATGGAGTCGGATGGGGTGGCGTGGTGGGGGAAATCTCCCTAATTCTCAATCGCATAACAGCAAAGTTGTAACAAGTGAACGACCATTGTTCGGCGTTTAATCGAGCAAAGGAACGATGCCGAAATGACACTTGTTTTTCGAGATTCCTTTCTAACTCTCTTTCTCTAATTCTCTCTCTCTCTTTCTCTCTCTCTGCATGTGTATGTTTCTCTTACACTTATACTATTTCTATCCTTGCTCCTGCGCGATGCAATTTACTTGGTAAAGTATGGCCTAGCTCTACGAAGCTGCAAAAGTAAATTCCATTAAGGTACCGGCCCGCGTACTTTCGTTTAATGTCATTAGCGGTAGAAGGGAGGAAGGATAAAGCAAAAGAGATAGAAAGAGAGAGAGGGAGAGAGAATGAGAGAGTGAGAGAATCGTTTCGAATCAACGAACGAAGGATTCAGGCTGACGTCGTTAATATTTACGAACGTTGACACTGAACCCTGATACAAAAGATCGTAGATAATGGGGAGAATATAAAGTCGAAGAGGGTGAATATATATATATATATATATATATATATATATATATATATAAAGAGAAAGAGAAAGACAAATAAATAGATAGATAGACAGACAGACAGATAATTAGATAGATAGATATATATATATAGATGGATAAATAAATAGTATTCATAATATTTATGATAATTTTTATAAAACGAATAATAATAAAATTATTAACGTAGAATGGAATTATAATATTATACAAATTGTTTGTATGATTCTAGTGAAAAAGATAAATGCTACTAAATTACAAACTAATTAACGCAAGTGCAGAATTTAAAAAAGAGGAAAAAAAGAGAGAAAAGAAAAAATAAAAGGAAAGAAAACACAAAAAGGAATAATAAAAAGAAATTGTTATATCACTAAAACGGAAGTACGACATGAATACGAAGTACGTACAAAGTAAATAACATGCCCCTCGTATAATTACTCCATGTTCCTAAAACCCACACACTACAAACTACAAACTACGTTGCTATAAGCGCGTCTGATCTAATAATTGCTATTTAAAACTTAATGCATCGAACTAACGAAGTGAGCCTAACTACCACGAAGAAAAGCGCGAGACTGAGTGTATAAAAGAAAAAAGAAAAAAAATATAAATATACACACATACACAAACACACACACATGTATAAGAAAAAGACTAAAAAAGAAAATAATAACGATAATAATAAAAAAAATCATAATAATAATAAAAAAATAATAATAATAATGTAATTTAATTTAATTTAATTTAATTTAATTTAATTTAATTTAATTTAAATTTAATTCAATTCAACTTAACGAAGGTTCTCGCCAGATTTAATCGTAAAAGAAAAACAAAAAAAAAATTAAAATAAAATAAAATAAAATAAAATAAAATAAAATAAAATAAAATAAAAAGAAAGAAAGAACTATAAGAGAAACTCGAGATATTAAAATGCATAAATAAATAACAAACATTAATAAAGGAAAACAATTGAAAGATATGGAGAGATAGTAAGATAAACAATGTAGAAGAAGACATAAATAAACGTCACTCTCGAGAACGATTTTACTAACAAATCATTCCCGCGCACAAAACGGAAGATAAACTTTTATCGTCGACGTAGCATCGCTTTTGACGGCGATCAAAATACATTTTCTGTAATCGCCCTACTTTATCGGGTTCTGCTCGTTCTGCTCTTTCGTTCGTTCATTCGTTCGTTCGCGCGCTTTTTTCTTTCTTTTTTCTTTTTTTTTTTTTTGTCGAGCTAGCGCACGCACACACTCTTTATCTTAGAATTTCGTTGAAAATACGCCGGTAAGGGGCTTACGTGGTGCACACAATGGATCGTCTTTAGTGGGTTTGGGAACACATTCGAGAGGGAGAGAGGGAGAGAGAGAGAGAGAGGGAGAGAGAGAGAGAGAGAGAGAGAGAGAAAGAGAGAGAGAGAACATTAGAACAACCATCCGTGTGCTAGTCGATCGAGCACCTGCCACGTTTGGTTTGTTGAATTTAGTCGATGCTGTACGTGACTCACACATATGAACGTATTATACGTTTATACAAGCAGTCCCAACTACCGACACCAAAGTAAATTTTGATATATATATATACATATATATATATATGTATATATATATATATATTTTACGTATAATTATATACGTACACATATACGCGCATACAATGCTGCTGCCAAAAGAAATACAAACTTTTACAAGTAGAAATTTTATTATAACGCGATGCATGTTTATCTAACAAAAAAAAAAAAAAAAAAAAGTTACGATAAAATTATAAAAATGAGGCCAAAAAAAAAGAAAGAGATAGAGAGAAAATATGTTTGATAATATTAAGAACGAAAGCTCGACCGTTTCTTTTCTTTAAATCGAGAAAAAATTGATATATTTTAGATGCGTACATAAACGCAAACAAATATAAATTTTTCCAATAGAAATACTTTATATGATTGATTCATCTATCCACGATAACAAAACAAAAATGAAGCGGAAATAACATTTTTTCAAATTAAAAAGGAAACGAAAAAAACAAAACAGAAAAGAAAAAAGAAAACAAAAAAAAAATACAAAAAGTTAAAAACGAAAGAACGATATTGTTTCACCTGAAATCGGTAGGAAATTGATATATTCTACGTCACACACGTTAAACGTTACACGTACGTGAAGCGTGGAACAACACAAATAGAAAATTTTTCAAATAGAAATACTTCATAACGTCATGCATGTAAGTATATATCTGCGATAACAAAACAAAAATAATGGTGACGATAAAATTTTTTTCATTATTGGAAAAAGAAGAGAAGAAAAAAAAAAGAAAAAAGAAATGAAAGAGAGAGAAAAAAAGGACAAAAGAAAATTAAAAAAATTCCGAACATTTCTCAGATCGAATCGGGAGGAAATAATAAATGGATAAAAGTAAATAAAACCGAAGTAACGAGATAAGTTATGCGAACGTATCTCGACTATTTAATGCACGATGCGACGACACGACGACGACGACGACGACGACGACGATGACAACGACGACTACGACTACGACGACGATTACTGCTTCACTATTAACATGTGGTGTGCGCGTGTGTGTGTGTATGCACGTGCATACATGTATGTAGGAAACTTCAAGTGGGCACTCGACTGTCCGTGTGCATTAAATCCACGAACCTATCTCGAAGATATACATACATACGTATGTATATACATTGCAAATACGAACGTGAACACGGAAATTTAACTTTCTAACCTCAAATACAAGTCGGTCGCAAAATATCAAAATTTCAATGAAAATATATATATATATATATAAACATAACGAGGAAAATTATTGCAATTATTTTTACGTAGAATAACGTAGAAATAATTTTATATATTATACATCTACGTATTAAATAATATTTTGGGATAATAATATTATTATTATTAATAATAATAATAATGGTATGATGATGATGATGATGATGATGACGATGACAATAATAATAATAATAATAATAATAATAATAATAATAATAATAATAATAATAATAATAATAATAATAATAATAATAATAATAACAATAATAATAATAATAATAATAACGGTAATATAATTAATACGGTAAAAGTGTAACGCGTGCATAATCAGGTCAAGAACGAGTTGGCGAAACGTTGAAAAACATGAAAGAACGGTTTTCTTTGTCTTTTTCTTTTTCTCTTTTTTTCTTTTTTTTTTCTTCTTTCAGGTTAACAAATCGTTCTATAATAGAACCAATTAAAAACGATCGGAAAGGGGGAGGGTGCGGAGAGGTTTATATAAAAGAAAATTATTTGATACGCATTGAGTATCTAATATCTGCGTGGTCACGATCGATCCACTGTACTCTCTCTCTCTCTCTCTCTCTCTCTCTCTCTCTCTCTCTCTCTCTCTCTCTCTCTCTCTCTGTGTGTGTGTGTGTGTGAGTGAGTGTGTATACATATATGTGTGTATGTATATGTTTACGTACGTACATACATGTTTTTATGCATATATTACGTATGCGTATAAAAGAACAACACGATTCTCTTGTAATTTTAATAATGTCGAACTGTAAACTCTTTGAAGCATAAGTTTTATAAACATAAGAAAGAGAAATAGAGGGAAATAGAGAGAGAGAGAAAGAGAGAAAGGAAACGACAATAAAATATTTAATCACTACAATGATCGATTACTTTCCAAAGAATAATTCAAGCTATAATGCAATTAGTATAGTCATTAGAAGAGATCAAACATTATATTTGTGCTTCAAATTACATTATATATACATCATATATATATATATATATATATATATATATATATATACACACAAACACACATTTATGAATACGCGAGTGCGTGCATGCGTGCGTGTACAGCCAACTAATCACACGTACACACGCTAGTTCGATTGTACGTTTGTATTTGGCACGTAGCCGCGTTACGATCTACGAGTACGATAATTCACGACGACACAACGACGATGATAACGTCTCCTACCAAGTATTTACATGTTTTCATAACAAACCTAACCTTAGCGTGGGCGCTCGTGCGTTCGCTTAACACAATGACAATGAAGACAACGACGACGACGCCATCTCAAAATTATCTCAAATTTCTCTCTACGCAAGTTTTTATCATCTTCAATAACGTTATTATCTTACAAACGAAATCGTTTCTTTTTTATTTTTCATTTTTTCTTTTTTTCTTTTTCGCAAAGCCATCCAAAATTATTTCGATGCCGGCTATTATGCACGATAACGTTATCGAATATTTATACAAGTACATCTATTAAATGTGAAACAAAAAGAAATAGAAGAGAAAAGATATATATATATATATATATTTAAGAAGAAACAAAAACGATATTTTTCTACTTCTCTCTTTTCTTTTTTACTCTTATTCAAGAATTAAGATTCCGGGTTATAAAAAAAAAAAAAAAAAAAAAAAAAAAAAAAAAAAAAAAAGAAATTAATTTGTAACGTGGGAGATGAGAAAGAAGAAAAATGGCCAACAATAAGACGTCTCTCGTAGTCACGACGAAAAAAGAAAAGGAATAAAAGTAAAGGAGAAAAGGAAAAAAAAGGGGGGGAAAAAAGAAAAAAGAGAACGATAGAGAGAAGTGGAGAGGGAAGACGGGAGGAAAGGAGAGGGAAGACGGAAAAGAAAAAAGAATAAAAAAAGAAAAAAAGGAAAAAAAAGAAAAAAAAAAGAAAAGAAAAAAAAAAGAAATACGATTCGTCGAACGGACATGGATGATTCGACGATGCGACTCGTATACTTTTGTAAAGGAAAACAGAGAGGGGAATCCTTAGAATCTCTAGTCGAGAGCAATAACGTCTGCGAACAACCAAGACTCTTCTTTACTCTATCTCTCTCTTTCTCTCTCTCTCTCTTCTTCTCGGTTTCTCCATCTCTCTCCTATCTCCTCGCTCTTTCTCTCGTTTCCTTTTCGTTCTCAAACGACTCAGCGTGAAGAGGTTGGAGGGTGGGAGAGAAGAGAAAGAGATAGACAGATACATACATAGATAGATAGATAGATAGATAGATAGATAGATAGATAGATAGATAGATAGTGAAAGATATATATATATATATAGATGTATATATATATATATATATATAGATGCAGAGAAGGAGAGGAGTGAAATAGTAGAGAAGGATGAAATGTCCCACCGAAAGAGAGAAAGAGAGAGAGATAGAGATAGAGAGGGAAGGAGAAAATGAAGAGAGATAATACATTGTGCCTATTACACGTACAGTCTGTCGTGTTAAGATAACAAAAACTGACACTTCTCGTTTCGTTCGTGATACGATAATTAGTCACCGTGACTCGCGACCCTGCATTATCGATTTAATTCCCGAACACTTTCAATTCGCCAAACGTTCTCGTAGAAAAGAGAAAGAGAATAAGAAAGAAAAATAGAAATAGAGAGAGAGAGAAAGAGAGAGAAAGAGAGAGAGAGAAAGAGAGAGAAAGAGAGAGAGAGAGAGAGAAAGACGTGGGTTGATATAGGTAGAGGGGAAGGGATAGATGGGAGGGAAGGAGGAGTGACGCCACTAGAGACAAGTTAAACGAAAAGGGAAGAGGGAAAGGAGAAGAGAGAGACAACATGAACAAAAAAAAAGGGGAGAAAAAAAAGAAAAAAGTAAAAAAGAGAGAGAGAGAAAGGAAAAAGAGAGGAGAAAAAAATATAACCAAACTTCCGCCAATGGATACATACATACATACATATATATAAATATATATTCACACATACATACACACATATATACATACATATTCGTAATACTCGACTCGACTTGACTCGACTCGGTGGCCTGTATAGAACGATAATAATCGTGGATCCAAAATGTCGACGGGCTCGTTCGAGTCTAAACAGTATGAGCATAATATTCGTAGAAGTGAGAGAAGAAGCGCGTGTAAGAGAGAGAAAGAGTGAGAGAGAGAGAGAGAGAGAGAAAGATAAAAGATAAAGACAAAAAAGAAAGACAAGAAAAAGGAAAAGAAAAAGAAATGCGTTGACTCCAGGCCGGTTGACTATGTTTCTTCCACGAAATGCTTTAAAATCGTCTCTTTTCACGCCCGGCCAAACTCATCCTTGAAGTATGCCCGAAAGCGACAGAACTGGCACGATTTTGCATCGCGTGTCAAAAGATAATCTTTCCTGGTCGTAATAACAACGGGACCACTTATCGATTCAAACTCGAATGTGTGTGCACAAATAACTTTCCTTTCCTTTTCTTTTCTTTACCATCTCTCTCTCTCTCTCTCTCTCTCTCTCTCTCTTGCTCTCTCTCTCTCTCTCTCTCTCTCTTGCTCTCTCTCTCTCTCTCTCTCTTGCTCTCTCTCATTCACTCTTTTCCAATCTTCTTCTATTGCTTACTCTTCTGTTTCTTATTTCTTTATCTACTTATCTATTTTTTTTCTTTTTTACCGACGCTTTTTATTGTGTGCGCGTATACACCATATATATATATGGTTATATATATATATATATACATATGTATATATACACATAGGCATATATATAATCTATTCGATATTGTTGCGCGCGAACGTTCTACACATATATATACATAACAAACATGTATATCTATATATACACATATATATAATCTATTCGATATTGTTGCGCGCGAACGCACTACACAGATAGGTGCGCTCGCGCCCGCGCGATGTAATATATTCGACCGATACGAATATTCTACAATAGGGGAGAAAAAAATGAGGAAAAAAAAAAAAAAAAGAAACAAAATAAATAAAAATAATAAAAAAAAGCAAAAATAAAGAAAAAGAGAGAGAGAGAGAGAGAGGAGAGAAAAGAAGAAAAAATAGAACAGTTTCTCGTCAAATCATCGTTAAGACAATACGCGTAGAGGTGGCTGTGTTAAATCGGGTTAAGGCACATCTATAAATATCTCTCAGTGACTTTAGAGCAAGAGAGAACGAAAGAAGGGGGAACGAGTAAGAAAGAAAGAAAGAGAGAGAGAGAGAGAGAGAGAAAGAAAGAGAGAAAGAGAAAAAGATAGAAGCAGTAAGAGAGAAGAAGCGAGTGTAAGAGAAACGATAGACGTGGAGAAAGATGAAAAGACAGAGAGAGAGAGAGAGAGAGAGAGAGAATGACAGAGAGATAAGGATGGATTCGCGAAGCCAAAAGAGAGAAAGATAGAGAGCGAAAGGGAGAACACGAGAACGATGGGGATAAATACGAAAGTGAGGAGGATGAAACGATGTGGAAAGAACGTGGTAGGGAGAGAATGAGAGAAAGAGAAGTAACCAGTCCGTCTAATAGTATCGCACATTGAAGATACACACAATGGCATTCGTTGCCAGATGTCTAACTACACACCATCGACTCCCCTCCACTATTCCTTTTGCCCCTTCCACGAACACATCGCAACGCTGTCACTTCTGCATTACGGTCGAAAGAGTAGTACGACGAGGCGAGTATATCTCGCGTCTCGCGTTGGATGGATTAAAATAAGCGAATACGAACCGAGAGTAGGAGAGAGAAAGAGAGGGAGAGAGGGAGAAAGAGAGAAAGGGAAAGAGAAAAAGAGATAGAAAGAGAGAAAGAGAAATAGTAAAGAAAAATATAAAATGGAAGAAATATGAGGACGGTTTTTACGAGAGAGCGGGAAAAAGAAAAAGAGAATAAACATGGGGTGGGGGCGGAGGGGTGGAGGGGGGAATAGAAAAAAGATAAACACAAGTAAATTAATAGAAAATAATTCCCATCGCGAACGTAAGAGATACACAGCAAAACAAGAGCACATACACACATAAACACGAGAAGTATATACAGAGATATATAGATAAATAGATAGACAGATAGATAGATAGATAGAGAAAGAGAGAGAGAGAAAGAGAAAGAGAGAGAGACAGAGGGAGAAAGAGAAAGAGATAAATGGAGAGAGAGAGAGAGAATGAGAGAGAGAGCGCGCGAAAGAGAGATAGATAGAGAACGCGCGCACGCGTTCACAATTTACACAGCATTTCCCCAGTGAAGACTATCTTTTTCACTCACCTCTATCTTATCCATTTCTTAGCTTCGCGTACGTCACTCACTGTTCTCACAGTCATTTAGGATCCTTTAGAACAAACACACACTGTCGACACATAGCGCGATATATATATATATATGTATGTATATATGTATATATGTATATATGTATATATGTATATATAAATAAATATATATATATATATATATATATATATATATATATAGACAAGTCACGGGTGTGCGTGTATCGAGACGATATAGGTTTGACGCGCGCGGACCAGCGACTCACGGTGCGGCGCACGCCGCTGTCCCATCAAGACTACTTTGTATTTACTCTAATTATGTGACGTCACGGATACACTGCTTGCCCCACCACTGCACGACGGAGTCGCACGAAGACGACCGAGCATTGCCGAGCGTAACCGAGGGCGACGCGCATGGCGCGCTCTTCCACCAGTCACCTGTCGTCTCGCTTCCTTCTCGTTTCCTTATAACATGAACGGGGAGCTCTAGCTCGGTGAACGATCGAGCGTACTCCCAGTAGTGCTTCTCCTCTTCGACTGTACGTTTTCTTCTGGCATCTCTCCTAATTTTTTATATTTTTCGTCGTCGTTGTTATTATCGTTGTCATCGTCATCGATTAAATGAATACAAACTCACCTATTCTCTCATTTTCTCTCTTTCTCTTTCTTTGGTTAGACAGACGCGAATTGTGTCTTTTAGTTTAATTTAGTTTTCTATGTCTTCGAATATATTTACACCACGCATCGTTAAAACCTCGAAAAAAATTCATATTAAAAATGTTTGTTCACGTTAAAAAATGAGAAAGAAATTTTGACATCGTGCCTCGACGATTTATGAACGACAATCGTCATCTTTGGTGCTGTTCTTGTTGTGCGAAACAATTTACGTATTTTACTACCGTCCACGATAATTTTATTCTCTCGTGTCGCTCTATTACTCCAATGATATTTATTTATACACACATACACATACATATATATATATACATATATATATATATATACATATTACCTTCGTTGGATCCTTCAATATCTTTTTTTCGAAGGTAAAATAATGTTACTAAGTACTTACGTGCTCGTCGTCAGCTTCTTCGCCGTTGCTTTAGAATCGATCGATCGGTGCTTGCCTATGTAATTTTATTTAATGTGAAAGCGTTTTGTAGTGCGTATAATAACTGTCGTATTACGAATTATACGGTGGGATAAAAATTCTTGAATCAATATTAAGTTAATAGAAAACTAACCTAAAAAGTATTCTTGATGGTAATAAGCGCTTTCGTCGTTTTCAAAATAGTTATCGACGCGCCCTCTTTACGAGGAAATTGTTTTGTTATCTTATTGGACAAAATAAACAAGTGGTTTACTTACGTACATATAATTATGTGAGTCACAACGATAACGTTTTGAATAATGTAACTACGTGAATCATCGTTTTAAATGAAACCTTTCACGAAGGGAGATATCTTTTTCTGAGACGAAATTTTACGATTTGAAATTAGAAATATAGTTAAGTTATTATTAATATTAAATTATCGATCAAACGTTTTCACGACGACTTTTAATATCGTTGATATATATATATATATATATATATATATATATATCAATATATATATATATATATACATATATATGTTTGACGTTTATGACCGGTTTATACTTTCACATTGGAAAAAGGAGATACAAAGCGTGATTATCCAGCGAAATATATTATCAGCCGGAAATTAAACTGACATCGTGGACTTGTAGATGGTTTATTGTTACTCGTTTTGGCATTAGATCGTAAGTGAAAGATAGGTTAATAGTGTGTCGGAAGTACAATATCTATTCGCTTACCAAACTACATGTTGTTGTGCAAGCACGAGAAAGCGGTGGTGATAGGGTTCGCTTTTATGTGCGCCATTTTTTTCTTTTCTTTTTTGTCATATGCGTTTTCTCGATTCGTTTTAATAATCGTCCTAATATGTTAAATTTTTCTCCCTACCTTTCAATATCTCCCCGCCCCTACCTCTTCATCTCTTTATATTTTTTTTGCAACTTCCACGTTTACCGCAATCGAAATCAAATCGCGCGCGTAAAAACGAACGAAACATTGTACAATTGTACGCATAATAAACGAATTTATAATATCATAATTTTTCTTTACCTTTTTTCTTTTCCTTTATTTCTTTCTTTCTTTCTTCCTCCTTCTCACTCTCACTCTCCCTCACTCTCACTCCCTCCCTCTCTCTCTCTCTCTTTCCTTATTTTTGTTTTATTACGTTTCAATTAATTTTTTTTTATTATTTTATTTCCTTTTTTGGTTTACTCGTAAAAAAAGAGGTAGTATCTGCTTAATTTTCTTCAATTATTTATTACTCAAAGCACTACTTCTGTATCAATTTCCACGATGTCTCAGCTTATGTTCTTTTTTTTGGTTTTTTTTTCTCTTTAATTATTATTAATATTATTATTATAATTATTAATTATTATTATTATAATAATTATTATTATTATTATTTCCGGACGCAGTGGGTTAGGTTAATTGTATGCGTAGAAATCATGTTACCTAAAAGATACCTCGTATCATTCCAGGTAGAAGAATCCTATTGCGATAAAGGGTAGAGCTGTTCTGTGAAGATAGTGGAGAAGATAGAGATAGAGTAAATGTCGTGTTTCTTTTTCTTTTTTTGTTCTTTTTCTTTTTGTTCTTTTTTTTTTTGTTTTCTTTCTCATTGAATGGAATCGCGTGCAAGTGTGTGCATATGTGTATGTCTGTCATATGTTGTGTGTGTGCGTTTGCGTGTGTACGTGGTAGTGTATGTGGTACAGTGTCTGTATTTTGATGTGTGTGTTTGTATGTATGTATCTCCGTTTGTTGCTGCTGTCTCTCTGCGTGTGTGTAGAACAGGTAAGTGTGAAGAAAATATACATGGATGCCGCTTTCCGACCTTCATAGGCCTGATTTACCAGAGACACCGATTAGGCTAAGGCTAGCGGATTTAAATTGAAGGCTGAGACGAGAAAGTTAACCGTAGTAATTAATTAATTCGTTGTTGCATTCGCATAATTCACAAAATACGCTTTCGAACGAATACAATATCCATTTTCTCGCGATAATAACGAGTTAATCACGTAGATTGTTGTTATTGTTGCTGTTGTTGTTTGTTGTTGTTGTTGCTCTTGCTGTTGCTGTTGTTACTGTTTCAAATGATTCCGCAGATGGATTTGAAAAATTGAAAAGTTTCCGCAAGATAAAACCAATGTGCGGAACGTGTTAAATTGTAAACGCATTTTGTGCGTAAATATAATCAATTAAGTGTATCTTTGGAAATATCTCGGATAAAAGCTTAAGCGGATTAGACAAAGATTCGTAGAATCCAACCGTGGATAGAACCGAGACAGATACTACATGATAATTACGAGAAACTCATTTTTTCCTTATTATTAATTCTTTTTCTTTTTTTTTTTCTTTTTTCTTACTTTATATATCACCATATTACAAAGTATTTAATAGAACGTGCATAAAGTATACATACATATGTAAATCCATCGTGGAAACGAAATTGTGTGCAAGAGCGAAGAAAAAAAGAAAAAAAAAAAAAAAAGAAAAAGAAGACAGGAAAATGAAAAACAAAAAAAGAAGGATGAATAAATCGCATTGTTTTTCTAGATTGTAATTGACACGATCTTTGATGCGACAACAATTAAAGTCTCTCGTAATTATCAAATCCCCTTTTCTCGAACGTGCTCGCGAATTCCATGAAAAAAATCTTGACACCGTGTTAGTGCTTAATTCATTAGTTTTTTTCTCCATATATATATATATATATAGGAATGTCACGACATACATTATCGTCGATACGAATGGAATTTACGTTGCATTTCGTTTGCTAACACAATGAGCGATTTCTTTGTCTAGATAAAGTTCTTCGATACCACGACCAGAGCGGAAGTGGAATTGGGTAAAGTATCACAGCTGGCCCCCCCCTCACGGAGACATCGAAAATCAAAAATAAAGGAGGGATTTTTAAGGGGGACCTTGAAGGAATCTCTCAGACAGTCCCCTCGGCTCCCTCCGTTCCCTCCTGATTACTCATCAATTTTCTTTCATTTTTTTTTCTTTCTTTTCTCTTTTTTTTTTTTCCTTTACAATTCCGTCCACCATAATCGATAAATGACTATATTGTATTGTATTTTGTAGACAAAATTATACAAGTTGCAGCTATCTATGGTCATAAGGAACTCGAAGGATAGAGCCGAGGCGTCCAGGACTCCATTTGCGCGGTATTTATGTATATGTATATATATATATATATGTATGTATATATATATATATATATATATATTTATAATATGCTCTATCAATAATAATATTAATTCTATGGTCGCCGCAAATTAATATTATTATCATTAGTTGTCGCTCGCTATTTTTTTCGCTGCGAGGGTGCACCGAGCTAATCTCGATACTCGAGAATTATTTAATCGAGTATTAAATGTCATTGTCGTTTTGACAGAAGAATAAATAATATGAGATACGTTCTCGAGCTCGTCTTTAGTACGTTACATATGTATGTGTGCGAAAATTCTTCCTATGCTACAAAAGAGTCGTATCAGCCGATATAAAATTATACATATATATGTATACATACATATACGTACATACATACATACATATATATATATATAATTTTATATAATATCTTTCTCTTCGGTCGATTGGGGAACTCAAATCGCTCGCGCTCGCGCCAATGCCGTGCAAAAGCGATTGTTCTATAATTAGTTACCTATTTACTTAATTTTATTTTTTTCCATTTTTTTTATCTTTCTTTCTTTCTTTTTTTTTCCTTTTTTTTTTTGGCTTTATTTATAATCTCTAATATCGGTTGCACCGACACAGCGAGTCGAATCTATTTCGTAATGTTAAAGGGAAGCGTATCGTGATCGCGCGAGGTTTTTTTTTTTTTTTTTTTTTTTTTTTTACTAACATTTATCTCTATTTTATATGAAAAAAATAAAATAAGAAAGAAAAGTAATAAAATGTAAAATAAAAAAATTATAATCACAGATCAGTACCCGTGCGAGTTTTCGAAGATTACCACATATGTGATTTTTTCTTTTCTGCATAAATTATTAAATAAAATTATGTAACATATACATATATATATATAATATATATATAATATGTATATATATATACATATTACATTAATATTTATATACACGTTCTGATTTTAATTCGTATTCCTCGTTCAACGATGCGATATTACGATACGGTAAATTTTTCTATGTCATTGTGTATTACTTCATTGATGTTATCATATAAAGATGTTAAAAAAACTAAGAACAAGTTTTACAATCGTCGATATTCTTTTACACAGGTTTTTATTTTATCTTCTAAGACTTTCCTTGTAAGAATTTGATATGAAAAATCGTCGTATATGACGTACATATATATACGCAAATACGTACGCATTTTGAAACCTCGCGCGAGCTCGGTGCGGAAACGCGGAAATTTCATAAAATATCTCTTTATTTTTTTCTTTACCTCGTCGTACGGATTACTCGAAGAGGACGAACATACGTTATTGGTATGTTAAAAATGACTTAATAACGTGCTCGTTTCTATCTAGTTCAAAAGAAATAAACATTATTACAATCAATAATACCGAAAATATATTGAATAGTTTTCAGTTCCGATCTAATAAAAAGTTTACAAAGGAAGAAAATAAGAAAAAAGATATTTCTCTTAAATTAATAAACGAACACATTATTTTTAGTCCGCGTTTTCCCCCGCATGCTATTGTTCGCGTTTTAGCCCGCGTAACCACAGAACGGAATTAATCTTCGAGTAAATAAGAACGACAAAAGGCATGGACTGTTATTTTTTCTTTTTTTCTTTTTCCTCTGTCTTTTTTTTTTTTTTTTTGGTTTGTTTTGTTATTTCCTTTTCGATCGTAAACAACAGATCTAATCGTCGTTATTCGCGATATCCGTTCCGCCATCACCTTCGTTGCTATCGTTAACGTTTGACGATTCTTCGATCTCCTCGGTCACTACGACGTCTTTTTGTTTTTTATTTTCGTCTTCCTTCTCCTCGATCACCTCTATCCTTTCCTCTTGTTCTTCGATAGGCTCAAGAATTTCCTCGTCCCGAGTAGCATAACTCTCTTCTTCCGGTTCCTCTACAACGACTTCAGCTTCCTCGTTAGAGTCCGAACCACCTTCTCGTATCGTTTCTTCACCCTCGGCTTCTTGTATCTCGGTTGATGCAATACTGTTATCCTCATCGCCACGAAGGGCCGCTATAACCCTCTGTTCAACGGTCAGTTGTCTAACCGCATTTTCCAAATTCTCCCTGAGTATATTGCTAGCTTCGTTTTCCGTCTCCTGCCACGACAATGGCGTGAATATCATACGAACTGTTTGAAATAGCTTCCTAAAACCTAATTTCTTGTACAAGCTCTGGCTGGCCTCGTTTTCCGGACGTATAACTACGAACGGATTGTAACCTCTTTCGGCTACGCGCTTCGTCAGGTACCTACAAAAGGTTTTTTCGAGAAAAGAAAGAAAAAAAAAGAAAAGAAAAAGAAAAATTGTATTCTCCGTATTATCAATAAAGACACTTTTTGTTGTTGTTGTTGTTGTTGTTTCTATTAATAATTGACACGTCAAATAGAATAAATTGTGAATTGATTATATCGTTAGATCAATTTATTTTTCAATTAAATAATCCTCTTACCTTGCTAATTTAGTCCCGTAACCTTTTCTACGATACTCGGGCTTGGTTTGCATCGAGAACATAGCACCGTAATATGACTGCACCATCCATGCGGCTAAACTCTCCTTACAAAATACACCGCCGGCAGGTAAGGTCCTGATCAATCGTAGAAAGACCTCATGACTTTCTATGTCGTTAGCGGGATATAGCTCATAAATTCCTTCAGCATGTTCGGCCTTCAATGGTAATACTTGAACGTCCGGATCGCTATCCTCTTCACTTTGCTCGTTTTGATCCATAAGTTGTGGATCTTCGCAAGCCCAAACATCGACAATCACCATATCGACGTTACCGGTATCCTTATAGAATTCTACCAGCTTATTAGCGATGTTTATGTGAACGAAATTAATGTAAAGAGGTCTTGACCAATCGATCAGTACATCCTCATCACGCAATAGATGAAGTTGTTCCAGTTCATCGTTAGGACAGAAAACCCCTACGCTTTCGTATAGCAAACCATGAGGCTGAAAAATAATATATGTAAACGTTAATAAAATTATTCCTTCTTAGTAATGATAAAGAACCTTGATAGTGAGTTAGCACACTTTTTTTTGACTCCGTAGTGTCTGCTTAGAAAGAAAAAGAGACAGAGAGAAAGAAAAAGAGAGAGTTGGATACTTGAAGGAGTAATTACTGAGCGAGCAAATATAATTCAAGATAAAATTAACGGTTGTCAACGGTGGTCGGATAGAAGATCGAGGTGAAAGTAGAAGAGAGAGAAAGAGAGAGAGAGAGAGAGAGAGAGAGAGAGAGAGAGAGAGAGAGAGAGAGAGAGAGAGGAAAGACAAATTCGAGGACGAAGTAAAAATTTGGCGAAGGGCCAATTGTGAATATGGGCCAATCCTTATGTACCCTAACTCCCACTCAACCTCTTCTCCCTCTCTCTCTCTTTTTCTCTTTATTTCTCTCCGATTGTCTATTTCTCTTTTGAAATACGTCATTTCCAGACACAATCCAAAGCGAACTAGTAAAATGGCATTAAATGTCCGTTTTCATTGTGTTTGTCTTATTGCATCGTTGTTATAAGTATGTATATTCAATCAAGGATGTCAATGTTTTATAATTTACAACTTAAACTGCATCGTCCTTGCTTAAATCGTTTTCTACTTCAAGACATAAGGCTGTAAGAGGGTATGCCAAAAAGGAAGCAAAATTTATAACACGCTAGCCACGTCTCCTTTCTTTTTTTTTACTTTTTACTTTTTACTTTTTACTTTTTACTTTTTACTTTTTTTTGGAAGAAAAAGAAATGTACGAAACTTGAACGACATTTCATTTTATTGGCTCATGTTTGGATCATTTATGTACGTATTTCTTATCTTTTTTCTTTCTTTTTTTTTTCGTATTCTCGTACATTTTTTCATAAGCGGTGCAAAAGGAATTTGATAATAATTGTTATATGAACGTTTTGTATGTGTGTATGTGTATGCGCGCGTACATATATGTAAATATATAAAAGAAAGAAAATTTTGTTCAAACTTACAGAAAGTGTCATTCCAGGGAAGTGCAGGCATATTTGTACGTTCGGCCATTCGTTTGGCACATAAAAATAGAATTCCCATACTTTGTCCTTCATGTAGGTCAACAATGTCTGATGGAACTGTAAAACGAAAGACGATTGTTAAGAATAGAAGAGAAA
Source organism: Vespa mandarinia (assembly GCF_050613455.1). NCBI lineage: Eukaryota > Metazoa > Arthropoda > Insecta > Hymenoptera > Vespidae > Vespa > Vespa mandarinia. The sequence continues at coordinate 445,724 of NC_140816.1, read as the reverse complement.
AGGAAAAAGGAAAAAAAAAGAACTCATTGAATCATATAAAAGAATGTCATTTTATTTTGAACAAATATTGGTATAATATTTATCTTTTTTTTATTTATTTTTATTTTCATGTTCTTTTTTTTCAAATTAAATCAAATTGATCCTAATATAATTAATCTGAGTAAAATCCAAGAATAATAATAATCAAAATAAAAGATTGAAAATAGATATTTAACGAAGAAGCAAATAAAACGGATCTGTCCGAAGGCGATGACTCCGAGACACGTTAAATCTTAAAATAACCAGCAAGTGGTATTTAATGTGTCCAATATTGTACATGTGTACCAACAATATATGAATTATTTTATGAAATAATCTTCTTCATTTTACTTTGGTCCTTGACACCAATCGATGAGAAAAAAATAATAATATATTATATAAATAAAAAACAACCTAAAAACGTTATTGCGATCATCAACTTATAAATGCATAAAAATGAATATGTAAAAATTAACAAAACCAGTTTTAATATCTACACAAAAAAAAAAAGAAAATATTCTATATATGATATTTTGTTATATATAATACGAAATATAATTATTCAATTATTTTCTATTAAATATCTAATACACATAATTTCTAAATATTTCTTGTTTATTTTAAATTGAATTAATTGATATAACTCGATAACTTTATGCGTATTTCATTATGTAGAAACACGATCATTAAAAATCTATGCAAAAAAAAGAAAAAAAAAAAAGAAAGAAAAAAAATTTCTATTTATTTAACATAGAAACACACGTATACGCACACGCACACGCACACGCACACGCACATGCACTCGCACACGCACATACACTGACACATTGATATAGTTAATGCCCTAATATAAGAGGCTATTAAATACGATGGCCAGCAATATTATCAAATTTATTACCAATCATGCTTCATTATATGCGAGTAAAATTCGACGAGCCTAACATTCATATAGAATTTCGTTTTCATATATAATAACGAATGAGAAATAAGATTTTATTATCGCGGATCTTTTTTTTCTTCTTTTTTTTCTTTCGTTTTTTTTTTAACTATTTTTCAAGAATCGATATACACTATCAAATGAATTAAATCGTCATGATAGATTCAACAGTTAATCGCCAAACTCAATCATGTTTTCGTCTCGATTGTATTACGTCCGTATAATTTTTATCCTGGAAATAAATCGGGAGTTCGTATTCTCGTGACATGCTAGAGGAATATTCAAGGGTCAAGGTCGTACGGAAGCAGGCAAGCATTCGCTTTTACGTTCTCGCAACGAATCGATGGACTTTAGAACGGACCAAACCCATCATTGAAAGTCTAGAACTTTAGAGAGAAAAATTTCCAAATTTATCTAATTTAACGACCGAAAACTTTTTCGTTTTATTTTATAAACTCTCCAAAATCGAATTTTAAATATATGTTAATTATTTATTCTCCAAGATATTAGTTCTAACGATGATATTAGAACTCTTTCTTTTTCTTTTTCTTTTTTTTTTTTTAATCTTCTTTTTCTTCTTTTTTTTTCAAAAAATTACGCAAATACGCAAGTGGCTAACGATCTATTATATATATATAATATAGAAAAAAAAATATATATATGTTATATTTAGAAATATTTATATATATATATTTAGGCATATATATATTTTTTTTTTTTTCTTTACATGATTTCGAAAGAACAGGTTTGGAAAACAAGAGAACGCTTAAATGATTTTTTTCTCTTTAATCAATTTACTGTCAATGGAGAATTAGATGTTTATGATTAAGAGTCAACAAAATGATGACGCAAACGCATAACAAGAGAAATAAAGAGTGAGAGAAAGAGAGACAGAGAGAGAGAGAGAGAGAGAGAGAGAGAGAGAGAGAGAGAGAGAGAGAGAATCTTTTAATGCAACCAATTAAAATTTAAATGTCCATTTAAAAAAGCAAAAAAGCCATTCCTAATAAATTTTTTCGAAGTCATTCTTTATAATATCGAATTTGTTAAATCGCAATAAAATAAGCAAAGGTCGGATTCGTAAAGATATATAAATTGTGGATATGACAGATTATTATCTTCATCGTACATAATAAAGAAAAAAATTAAAAAAAAGAAAAAACAAACGAACGAACAAAAAAAAAGGAAAAGAGAAAGAAAATGAAGAAGATAAATTTACATTCCCACGGATATTACACGAGCCTATCTAATCGCGCTTGTTGTGGCAATTATTTAAAGTTTCCATGAAAAAATTTAGATGGATTTCGGGTGAAACTGTAAATCGCTTACGTCAATGAGTTACGCTTGGTCTAGAATTAAAAGGAATGAATCGATCGACGAACCGTATACGTATGAATAGTGAAAGAATCCGGAAACGGTGAACTTTAATGGATACTCATGAAGATTCTTCCCTCTGACGCTTTGTTGTTGGAGTGTTGCGTTCGAAGCAGCTTTAAATCGTTTTGCCGTGCTAGCAACGCGAATATTTAAAATGACAGAGGAAGAGTTTCGTATATGTACATGTCTACTATGTATGTATCGTATGTACCGTATGTACATATGAATATATGTATGTACAAATATGTCTGTCCGAAGAAAACGTGCGAGAACAAGAGGAAGGAAACGAATCCCTGATATAAGTGGGAGAGATCCGAATCTCTCGAAAGGAGTGTGTTGCGCAGGTGAATATTAAGCCGAACTGGCTAAAGTCGAGGTCGCCAGATCGGCACTGCGGCGATTCGCGAATAGAGGAGAGCCGCGTGCGAGAACGTGACCCTGACCTTGGACTCTCTCTCTCTTTTTCTCTTTCTCTTTCTCTTTCTCTTTTTCTCTCTCTCTCTCTCTCTCTCTCTCTCTCTCTCTCTCTCTCTCTCTTTCACGACTCCTTGGTACCGTAAGTCTACCTCTATGTTACGCTAAGAACGCGTTGTGTCGTGTCGTGTCGCGTCAGTCTTTCTAACATGATGAGAACGTTGATAGACGTATACGTAGCTTTTCATGGACACGAACAAGTAGTTACAGACATGTACATATATATATATATATATATATATATATGTATATATATATATATATATATATATGTTTGTATGAAGGTAGGTATATATGTATGTATGTATGTATGTACGTATGTATTTATGTATGTATGTATGTATGTATATGTATGTACGTATGTACATATGTAGACATGTTAAATGTAGATTTAGATTACTGTGGTGTGCGTATCACGCATGACCTTGAACCTGACCTAACCTAACGGTTGACATTTCGAGTAGATTACAACGATGCAGTTAATTCGTTATACTTTTAGGGAGGGGTAAACACATGTCGATGTTACGCCTTTCCGTCAAAAAATAAAAAAATAAAAAAATAAAAAAAAAAAAAAAGAAAGAAAAAAGAAAAAAAAGACACATCAACCAAATAAGTGTCGATAAAAAAATCGCGATCCTCGTAAAATGGAACATTTCTCGAAATCTTTTCGTTTTTCTTTTTTTTTCTGATTTTTTTATTTTTTTTCTTTCTTTCCATCGCTTTCGTGTCCTCATGCAATCCATTTTCCTGAACGCTAACAGCGAGGAAGCAATACTTTAAAGTACACCCTCTCTGGGTATATATCCTTTTGGAAGTAATTACGTTCGACATTCTTTTCATCGACGATGAGATCGATCATGACGTATCCTTATCCACCATCTGAAGTAGAGAGATATATATGTATATCGTAACGTATACGCACACGCACACACCTTCAACGAGAGGGGCAAGTGTTTTCCGAGGAAGTCGAGAAGCTCCGGCTGCTCTTCCTCCGTAAGCAGACGAAAATTACGGCCTCGTTTCACTGCTTTCGGGAACTCCATACTGAAATGAAGAATAACGGGATAATTGAGCTTTCATATTATATATCATTCCGTCTTAATGTAATTTTATAATATCATTAAAATTCAAAATGAACTTTGATTTTTGTACTCGCGAATTGAGTGAATTACATTTTTCGACAATAAGTATTTCAATTCATAACGTATCATGACTTTGATTGAAAAATAAAGATTAAGCTGTACATTTTCTTATTCAAATTTGAATTGATCTAATTCACGATGCATAGAATCCATTTGTACCGAGCAATTTTCTTATTACATTCTATCGAATAAAATCAGATCTTCTATTTATTCGGATCGGTATTTTTAAATCTTTTTAATAAGTATTATAAATGAATCTTGGGTATTCATACATGAAATATCGATATATAATACAAGTAATCAAGTTACATCGATTAACGCAAAAAGATATTTCAATGAAAATATTTGTATGTACAATAATAATTTATTGGTATTTAAAATATATACGGCCAGTATTTATAATAAACCCAGACGCGACCCAGACGCGACCTAGATATCCAGACGCAACCCTGACACTTAATTATTTATACTGACCACTTATTTTACAAAAAGAAAAAAAAAGAAAGAAAAAAAAGAATACTTATCATTGATTAAATAAAAATACTGGCTAAACGATTTTTATTTATAGAAAATATTCATTTATATATCACATTCGTTTTACGGTACTCTTGTGTATTTAGGATAAGAATAGGATGATAAAGATTTAAAGGAGTCGCAGGAACGAACGATTTGAAATTAACTTCGTGATAACAAATACACAGAAGAAAGAAAAAAAAGAAAGAAAAAAGAGAGAAATAAAGAAAAGAAACAGGCAAACGGCCTAACAAATTAAGCAGACTCTTACGTTTATAAGGGATAAAGAAAATATAAACATCTTTTTCGATCTACAACGTCGATGACAGCCCTTTTTGACTCTTATAAGACTAACGTGATAAACATTGATAGAATGACCTTTAACGTGATAAGAAACAAAATGTGTAATAAAGCACGAATGAAAATGCGATCGCACACATGCGATGTTCGTCGGTACGTACGCGCACACGTATCAAATTATTTACGTACCAAGACGCATGTAAGATGCATGTAAGTACGTATATATATTTATATATTAATCTTACTTCTTAAAATACTTTTCCTTTTTGCATACACATTATTTAAAGCTCTTTGAGTAGTACAGTTTGAATATGATCAGATACACGTGGGTTAACGTACGCATCGATAAAGAGTAGCATTCATTCATTCGAACCCGAAGAAATGTTTTTGTTTGCTACGATAAATCCTACAAATGATTTCATAATGACGTAAGTCTTAGGCAATCGTGAATGGTTCTATTACGATTGTGTTTGCATTTATAAAATCTAAATTGGTTTTACATAATTGTAATCAAAATTGTTATATTACATATGTATCTGGTCTGTGATAATACTTCTCTTTTTTTCTTATTTCTTTCTTTTCTCTAAATTTCAAAAATACAATATCATTTGTTTTTTAAACAAATAAAATAATCGAAATGTAATAATTTTTATTTTCTATTTAATGACAAATTTTCAATGAATTCTAAATGAAAAAAGTTTTTTCTCTTCAAACTTTGATCTTTTCATTTATTTCTTATCGTCGTCGTAATGATTATTAAAGTTAAATTGATTTCAAAGGAATATCGAAAGAGTTCGATTGTGTTATATGGGTCATTGTAGACTTTGTGAAACAGATTCAGCAGTTGCAGTTAATCTAAGGTTTCCAATTTAGCGACTATCCATGAGTCGTGCGAATATAATGCGGAAATAATACGCATTGTTTTACATTTGATACACTCCCTTATAATTTACATTTTACAATTTACACAAAAGCAAAAAAAAAAGAAAAAAAAGAAAGAAAGAAAAGAAAAAAGTTTATCAAATGATATTGATATTAGAGTGATCAAAAACTTTAACATATCCTCACTTATATATAAGAAAAATAAATTATGGCATAGTTCAATTCGTTTGTCTCGTTGTTACAATATTAACGGGTCATTTAAAAATTTATCGTAATCACTATCAACAGGTATTCCACACGATTTATATTAACGTAAATAATATGTGTGGAACATGAAATTTAATCTCATAACGTAATAATAATTAACTATAATAAATAATCAATCAATCGTAACATATGTAAATATAGTAATTCAAATTACATTTAAAATAATTGATAATCGTGATGGACTTAACGATCGAAGGTAATTAATTGTCATTAGATTTATATGCTTCTAATTATTATTGCCTTATTATTAATGAGACAAAAAAAAAAAGAAAAAAGAAAAAGAAGAGAAAAAAGAAGACACATTAAAGAGATATTATAAATTATAAGATTCCTCGATAAGACCTTTTTAGAAGTTTTTAGAAGAAGTTTTAATATATTACGACAGATAGCTTTAATACCATAATCCAAAGACATCCCCTCGATGTCACAACACGAAGCACTATGCTTTTCTATCGCATATCTTTATCCTTTTGAAAAGCCGCGAGCGCGCGCGTGTTTTATTTGACATCTTTGTAACACTTATGTATTAAAAATAATAATAATAATAATAATAATAATAATAATAATAATAATAATAATAATAATAATAATAATAATAATAATAATAATAATAATAATAATAATAATAATAATAATAATAATAATAATAATAATAATAATAATAATAATAATAATAAAGCAGAAGAAAAAAATAGGTAAAAAGGAGGTGAATCTTGTCTTCGTGTAGGTGAAACATTCAGATCGATATAGAAGAATATAAAATTATTACGTCGTGTTCAATTGACCCGGGAAATAGTCGAATAATTTTATCTCCTCATTCACTGAACGATACCTTTGAGTTATACGGCCAATGAAGTACTTCGTCTTCTTCTTTTTTTTTTCTTTCTTTTTTTTTTTATTAATTTTTTTTTCTTTTCTCCTATAAGAAAAGCAAATATGTGTGTGTTTGTGTGTGTGTGTATGTATGTACTATCGATTTACCTGAATGAGCGAGGACGGTCTACGGAGGTGCCACACTAAAGCAGGCGAAGCACCACGAAGCACCGACGGCACGCGAACGAGTAAGAGATTCGAAGATACGTGTAATGATCCTGAACGTTCGCGATTGATCGATCCCTTTTCAAGAAACGTTCCTACGAAAGGATAAGAAAAAAAAAAGAACTTGTATCACAAAGTGACTCTTCTGTTCTTTCAAAGACAAAAAGACAGACAGAGAGAGAGAGAGAGAGAGAGAGAAAGAGAAAGAGAGAAATATATGTATATATATGTATATATATATGTATATATATATATATATATATATATATGTACATATATATATAAAGAGAAAAAGAGAAAGAGAGAGAAAGAGAGAGAGAAAGAAAGAGAGCAGTACAGTGGTGACACGTCGAGGGCGAGACTGATCGCGGGCCTGTTGTCAAGGGGTTGTTTCAACGGAGGCACCCGCCCTCGCCGCCCCCTAAACCCGCACTGCCGCCCCTGGCTCACCGCCATCCTCCGAGCACTGTCCGTCGTACGGGTCGTCCTGGCGCATGCGTTTCCTTCTCAACAGTGTCGTATTTATCTCGCGAAATACCCTTTAGGATTACCTTTTTTTTCTCTTTTACCTAAAACAATATACATAATAGAATTTTAATTGAATGTAAAAAAAAAAAAAGATGGATCAAATTAATATTTAATAATTGTTTAAAATAATTCTACGTTTGTGTTCTAATGTGAAATATGGATTTTTTTTATACACATACACACACACAAACATATAATTTGACACAGTTATAACGTCCAATTGAGCGTCCATCGTCGTTTGATGGTCTTAAAAATTAGAATTTTAGTGATACATGGTAAAGTACTGTAACGTTATCTATCTCCCCTCCCCCATCCAACTGTTTGCACGGTTTCATATTCTTTCCTTGATGGACTTTGATATCTCTTTCTTTTCCTTTTTTTTTTCTTATCATCATCCAATATATAATTTATAATCTATAAAGAATTTCATACCATTTTATAACGACCGATATTCTCGAGCGTCGATTTGAGAGAAAAAAAGAAATGTCGAGATACTTGAATAGAGATAAGTCACGTGTTATACGGTTCCACCCTATATAACGTCTTGGATATATGTTTTCTAGGGTGAATCAGAATCGGATCGGTGCGGCACGATGCGACGGTTTATGCGTCGCGGTTCCTCTCCGCAATCGGCCGGCACTGCTGTCCACAGCCTCTACGCCGTTAGACGACGCTTCTCGCAGATCGATTCCAGCGAAATTAGTGGAAGGACGGACGCGATTTTTCGCTTATTTTCGTTTCCTATGTACGTAGTCGTTAATCGTATCTATTTAAAATTCTCACGCGTTATGAAGGAGGATATACGTTCGCCGATGAGGGTCGTATATATCGAAGAGTCACGTTGAAGTGCTTTTTCCTTTAAGGGATTTCTTCGATCAAGGACGAATTCGAAGATAACACCTTTCGAGGACCGTCGATCGGTTTACAAGAACAAACATCTGTAAAAGAAATATAATTGTGAAAAAAAGAAAGGGAGAGAGAGAAAGAGAGAGAGAGAGAGAGTTAGAGATAGAGATAGAAAATGATGCATTTAAATCTTTAAACGATTAATTAAAATTTTTCAAATTTAATTGTAATATATATGATCATTGAAATTTATAAAATTAGGTCAAAGTTCTTTTAAGGTTCGTCTATCTGGGGAATTGTTGATAATAAACGAAAAAGAGAGAGAAAGAGAAAGAGAAAGAAAGTTTCGAAAAAAAATTTGATTATTTTAACTTACATATGTTACGAGGAATTATGTAGCTATCGGAAAAGGGAACGTGTTTATTTAATAACATCGAATCGATTTACGTGCCTTTCGAAGAAGAAAAATACTTGATGGTGATTCGTTTTGATAAATTCCCTAAGGCTCTTTGATATGTGGACCAACTGGTTCGGTGCAGGTACATGTTTTCTGTCATTTTTTTTAATAATCGAAAGGTTATTACTCGTAGAAAACACTCGTAAGTGTGCCGGAGATCTAATTGTTTTTTTTCAGGAAGAAGAAACAAAATTTATCCGAGGAACGACGAGGGCGTTAACGATAGTGATACCATCTTTTAACGCTATTGGTAACTTTTTATAAACGGGAAATTGTAGTTAAATTCTATTTCTACCCTCGTATTCCTGTTGTCGTTATGCGATAAAAGCAAAAGAAAAAAAGAAAAGGAATTTTCTTTCTTTTTTACTATTTAAATTCTGGCACTTAACAGTGTTTTCTATAAACGCACTTCGATTGTTGAATAACACAAATATATTGTATTATTTTATAAGATGATCGCGTTAATTCGCGTTTAATATTACTTGAAATAATTCATAATATATTTAAAGTGTAATTTAAAAATATTAAGTTTCTATTGGACAAAACGTAATAATTTAAATTTACAAGATATGACAATGTCGTTGATCGTTACATATTGTAGACTATTACGACGTTAATATTTCTTCGATGGAACAAACAATACGTCAAATTCCCGCTTCTTAATTTCGAATGTTACAAAGATGGCAGCACCAGTATTGGTGTTACACAATCGCCATCTGTCAACGCAACTCATCGAACGGATAATGTAACGTGCAGCATTGAATAATACATATATGTTTGTGAATATATCATATATATATATATGTATACGTATATATATATATATATATATATATATATATATATATATAATTATAATTTTTCTTGGATACTAACAATAATGAAAACATTATCGAATAAAAATAATTATAAATTTATTCAATCAGATCGTACGAGATATGACGTACAATAAAAGTTGATCGTTAATTTTTATTGATTTTCGCACATGACTTTTTTTTTATAGTTTTCTAGTAAACGGTACGTTACTATGTATTTTCTTTTAAGAATACAAATACGTTCGTGATTACAGTCTTGATCTGTAAATATTTCATTATCCTTAGGATTGACCTCGTTTTCATTATTTCAAAGCTTTTTTTCTTTTTCTTCTGTCATTTCACGATTTCAATGAAACTATGTTATACGTATTATTGCACGAGGAAAAATCAATTCGCAGAGTATAGAAATGTATTATGCAGAAATGTTTACTCGTGAAAGTCGATTTCGCGAAAGTAGTATAATTTCTTATGAACATGGATGATAATCGACGAGCTTTAACTGCGCAATGCACGTTTTACTACTCATTGACGATCAAAGATAAATGTGATAGGTCATTACAGATATATGTACACATTGGCGTCGTTGCGGTAAACGTTTTAATAATATTCTAAATTAAATATAAAAATTATTTTGTCGGGTGATAAAATTAAACTCTTGACAAGTTATTATATTAACAAATGTTATAGCGTTTATAAAATTAATTCATAGATATAGGTTAAAGATAACATTAAATTCAGTGTTTTGTGTATCATGAAAGAATGATTTTTGGCTTATTATTATAGATTATATTCATAAAGTGAGCATGTCTAGAAGAAAAATCGGTGGAGATAGACAATTTGACAACGTGGATTACACACAGCTGACTGAAACTGACAATGGCTTTATAGATTCACAGGTAAATGAATAATGTTTATTTGATTGAATAGTTTAAGATATTCTAATATTTTCTGTTGAAAGACTTTTATGAAAAAAGAAAGATAAATAAATTCACAGGATGAAACAAGTTATACGGCTATTGGTTTTGTAAATTAAAATATAACGTGTTCAAGGTAATCCAGGTTTACACCCATTAACGCTTAACCATCCCCTCTATAGTTTGTGAATCCACCGGTGAAAATACCATGGAAAGCCATCATGCTAGCTGCTCTTTTATTTGTGGGAGGAACTGTTTTGCTTATAACGGGAAGCTTGATCATCAGCGGGCACATTGATTGCAAAGTAAAATTTCCTTTTATTCATCTAAATGTCTTGTAAGAATAGTTATATAGATATAAAAATAATATATTTATAAGATCATAAATTATAACAAATTATAAAGTATCATCAAAATAATGTTAATTCTCTTCATATAATTTATTTGCTTCGATTCCAGTATTCTGATCGAATATGGCCTGTGATTATTCTAGGAGCATTGATGTTTATACCTGGAGCTTACCATATGAGAGTTGCTATTTTAGCTTATCAAAAAGTACCTGGTTATTCCTTCGATGATATACCTGAATTTGATTAAGTTAGTACAAATACATATACATACATATATATATATATATATATATATATATATATATATATATATATATATAAAATGTATATATAATTACATCCCTACATCTATTTTGACATATAAACAATATTTTATATAAAGAAAAATAGTTAGTATAATCACATAATAATTTTAATATACTTCTTATGTAATATAAATCATATTTGATTTTTATAATTTCTTTTGCATTAAAGATTAAACGTTATTTTGTTATATTAAATGTTATTTTAATTACAACATATACCATTTTATTTATTCAATTCTCACATTTACTTAGAAGTATTGATGATGAGATAAGAAAATTTTGTTAACAAAATAGATAAGAAAATTATTATTAACAAATTACATAGAAATTTATTAATGATTATACCAACGTATTTTTGTATGTAGATATTTGTCATAAAATAGTACTTAGATCCTAATTTTTGAACAATTTGTATAGTCTATAAATACATCCTAACATACTGTAGATATATTATATAATGAGATTAATAAACAAATAAGTTTAAAGAATTGTTCTTAATCTTCTTATAAAATTTTTATATATATCTAGATTGAAACAATATCTTTGAAGTATACATTTTTATCAAATATAGTTTTTACAATACAAACTTTAAATAATCTATAACTGACATAATGTTCAATTGCATTATTGTATCATTTATTTTTCCTATCATTGTTAATGATGGATCAAATCGAGTACGTAATACCTGTCTTACCAATTGTTTACTAATGTTTATTTGTTTTTTTTCTTGATCATAGGATTTTTCATGATAAAGGTTTGCTTCTGTTGGTATATCCTATTAAACAACTTGCTTATTATAGAAATTTAGAAAGAAGTTTCATTATAATATAAGATAACATTTACCTCAAAAATAATATATATAGATAATTGCGTAGAGTTGAAACGATCGATACTATGACCGACATTCATGGCGAGTCTTCGAAAAAAACCCAGAAACATTAGATATATTTCTTCTTCTACCCAATCAGCATTTATTAAGATTTGTATGAAAGATGATATCTTTAATAGATATTATTTTATGTAGTTAGTTATATGTGAATTCAAACAAAATAAAGAAATCATTATCTTATTTTTTTTTTCTTAAATCGTAAAACAAAAATCTTTAAATTACCTCTATTGTCCTATATATGCCAAGACCGGATGCATATTGATACAATCGTTCAGCAAGTATCATATTACTGTGAACTAAAGTTGCTATTGCAGCACGACACGTCAAATTATTAGCAAATGTGAAGTTATATTCAATTATCATATATCCCATTTTAACAATCAACTCAGTTTCTTTCTTTGTTAAAAATTTTAGCATCAATTTGTCTACATAACATGCAAGATCTGAAAGTATAAAAAATTATAAAAAATATATTTTATATTTTAATTAAAAAAATATACATTCGTACTGTTGCATAATTACTTATTATAATTAAATTAAAGTATCAATAGATTTCTTACTTATAGGCTCAAAACTATTAGCTTGATCTTTGATTAAAAATTGAAACATAAAAAATACATATTCTGAAGATTTTTCACAAAGTGCATCCAATAAAATGCTTATTATCTTTGTTCTAAGATAATAATCTTCAGAATTACTTATGACATTCCAATTTTTACGATTTGTACTTATTATATTGCTTTCTGTAAATAATTAAATTTTATATAATATGTATGGTAAACTTTTTCAATTATAGATAGTATTTTTATTTGATTTGTTGCATCAGGCTCAATACATAATTAAATTGACTATTTAATATTTGAATTTTTATAACTAATTATAAACTTACGCTTAAGTAACATGAATGCTGTAATAGCTTGATTATTTGCTAAATAAATTTCAGCTGACAAGATAACAAAAGCAGCATCATAATGTACATTACATATTTGTAAGGTTTTTAGTAATTTATATGCTTGTATCCAAATTTCATCTACAACTAATCTCGTTAAAATATATATGGCAACATCCAGTAATATTTTACATACGACATTGATTGCACCTGTTTGGACTGAAAAGCCCAAAAATGAAAAATTATTATATTTATTTATTTATTATATTTATTATTTTATTATAAAATTATTATAATTATGTTTATTATTAAAATTATTATATTTATTATTTTATTATAAAATTATATTTTTTTATTATTAGTAAGAATAATTAAATTAATAAAAAATCTATGTACTAATATGATAATAATGTTTTATTATCAATGTTTTACACATTGATACAATTGTTTATTTTACATATAAGGGAATGCAATTATGCTTCGTAATTGAAATAATCAATAAGAAATCTTTCTTCTGTATTATTACCTATATTATACATATATGTAAAATTAATAATATAATGTAATATATCTATTATTAAAATATCTTATTTTCTTATTCTTACTGATTTAAGTATAAAGTCGACAGTAATCTTCGATTAAAATATTGCTTTTGGTCCATATTAAAGGTCTATAAAAATTCTATATTATTATGTAAACAAAATATACTTGAAATTAAAAAGAAGTGTATTTTTAATTACAATGTAGTATATCTTTTTCTATTCTTTCATAAATAAAACAGCAGAAATCATGTTTATCAAAAATATTATAGAACATTATACATTATAACATATTATAATTTACATATTATTACATAAGTATTTTTTAAAATATTGTACCAATGAATTTCTATTGATTTTACCTGCACGTTTAATAATCTTAGATATATGATATTCTGAATGCTTTATTTCCGCACAGAATATTCGAAAACAGCTACGAGAATATAATGATTGATTATCATCTGTTTCTTGATATATATTTAACATATTAATAACATAGTCATAATCTTCATGTAATAATTTTTCCTCTAGATTATTTAGCATCAGATATAAGTTCCGAAATCTATTTCTGTACAGAGAATGTGGTTTAGATAAATTACCTATAAAACAAGTAGCACAAAGAATATTAAATAGGTTATAATAATATATTGTATCATACTTTTTATGTAGATATAAAAATTAAATGTATTATTACTGTTTTATTTTAATACTTACTAATTGAATGTAACGTATATGATTTATTATAAAAGCTTTCATTATTATCTACTGATCTTGAAGACATTTCATCATAGCAATTTTGATATTCATGTTGTAATAAATTATTAAAAGATGACATTAAATTTGTATCCAATTGATATATTTCATTAGTATGTAACTTTTTTATTAAATTTATATAAACATCTTGAATATTACGGCGATTTATTATGCAATCATTTAATATTGTTTCAATAATTTCTTTGTCTGGCTTTATAAATTTAATTAGAGCACGCAAGGTGTTCCAATATTCATCAGACTTTATTCTTTGTTTGATTGATATTAATATATAATATGGTGTTAATTTATCATTACAAGTAAGAGTTTTGCATAAATTATTTACTACATGACTTGGATTCATTCCCTTATTCAAGAATGCTCTTATAGTAGCAGAAATAACTTGTAAATGTACTTTTTTTTGTAAATAAAACTTTTCATATATATTCATAATAGAAGTTATATCAAGTTCTTCTACAATACGAATATATAGTATTTCTATAAAATATATATGTCCCAAAGACCATAAATAATCTATTATATCCGTAAGATGTTGTTTATATTCATAAATAATTTTATCAATTAATTTTTGTAACTGTAAAAAAAGAAGAAAGAAAGAAAAAAATATAAAAAATTGTTATTATTTATTCTGAAAAATTCGTTATATCAGTTATTTATGATTATAAATAGCATTAAAAAAAGTTTTACATACATCATGTTCGTAATAACACTTCTTTTTAAGGCAAAGACCATTTTTTATCATTCCATAACAATAACCCTTTATATATATCTTATATTTCCATAGTTGTATTTTCTCAATATGTTGAATTACAGTTTTATCATTGGAAACAATATTAGCATTGTATGCATTACAATTACTATTAAGAAGTGAGTTTTTGTTATTATTTACTGAAACAGAATCAATAGAAGTAATAGTTTTAGAATTAGCAAGTAATATTTCCGTAGAAGAAATATGACTTGTTTGTGTATTGTCATATTTTATTATGTCCTCTGAATTTGAAAATTCTTTATTTATTGAAATATCTGGTTCTGCAATAGTATCAAATGTTTTAGAGCATTTTAAAATATTATGTTGTATATTTGTACCAAAAGTATTCTGATCTTTCTCTATCATTTTACAATCAGTCATTGCTTTAGTTTCATTATTTAATATAAAAGTCTCATCTCTGAAAATAAATATTTATTAACATAATATTTAATATATTTAACATAATATTTAAAGTATTTAACATATTATTAAAGTAATCCACACTCCAATTAAAAAAGTTAAAAATTTTTACTTATAATCAAATAATATTAAAAAAGATTTTAACATATATAATTATATAAAATAACATTAATATACTTACCGAGATGTGAATGTTTCGGCATATAAGGAAATACAATCATCGTCACTACTATCACCTTGTGTTCTATTTTCTACTTGTTTTTGTTCATTTGGTTGTATGCTGCAAGCTGATATTCTATCTTCATTCAAATTGTCTTCATCGATATTTTCTGTATTTGTACTATATTCTTTCGTTGGTATCGACTCATTCTTTTCATTATCTAAATCAAATATTGTGTATGAACTATTAGAAACATTCTTTGTATCAAAACCAGCCTTCATTGATTCTTGCATAATTTGTATTTTATATGAAGTATTACTATTAGTATCATTATTAGAATTCAAAGTTATATGATTATCTGTATTTTGTAACACATTATTATCAGTTACATTTACGTCATCACATTTGGAAAATAAATTAGAGTTATTACTGTTAAATAGAAAATTATTTTTCATACTGAAACTTTTTTGTTGTATATATGTTCTATCGAGTTTAAATTTTTTATTACCAGTCTTATTCAATAGCATTTCTTCCTTTTGTCCAAACCAGTTTCTTTTTTTATGAGAAACAGATTTATCATCTTTTTTAAGTTGTAACACTGTATTAGTATACTTATCATTAACTGAGTTACAGACATTTATATCAGCTATATTTGATGAATTATTAATCTGTAGTTGCAACAAATAACTCTGTTCGTGATTTTCAATAAACTCATGTACATTATCTACTGTCAGTTCGGCTACTCTATTAGATACTTTAACCAAGGAACTCTCATTAATATCTACTTTTGATACTATATCTGTAGAATGATTCATATGCTGTGAATTATTTGATATCTGTGTACTATTATTATCACGTTCCTTTACTAATATTATTATATTTTTAATTAGAATATTATTTATTATTTTTGGTAATATTTTCTTTTTCTCAGAATTTTGAACATCCATTTTTTTTATGTCTTTTGAGGTCCATGGAACAATTTGCATTTCTTCTGAAAATTTTCTATGCATTTTCTCATCCAAACATTTATCTTTTAAATTTTGATTATTAATAAAGTCAATCTCAGAATTTTTTTTGGAATTTAAATCTTGCTTCTTTAATTCATTCTTAATATGTATATAAGGTATTGATACTTTTTCATTAGATATATCAGAAAATAAATTTGTATTACAATTTGTGGTAACAATAGATAAATCTGTATGTTTGTGTTTCTGTGTATATTCAACAGTATCATTTATATCTAATTTATATTTTTCTACATTGTCATTATCAATAGAAAGTAAGGGTTTAACAAAATAAGTTTCTTGTTCTTTTGTATACGATGGATTTGTATCAACATTTAGTTGTTTGTCTATTTTTTCTTTTGTTTCTTTTCTTTTCTTTGAGCCATGTTCTTTAATAGTTCTTGAGGAAGATTTTTTTTTAATAATTTTAGAAGAATATTTAACTTTAGAATGTATTAATTTTCTTTTACCATTAACTGAAGATTTTCTTTTCTTTGGATTGGTCTTTTTATTTGTATTTATCTTACATTTATTAATTGCCTTTGCAGAGTCAATTTTTTTAGTAATCAAATACTGCTGATGTGATGGAATTAAATTGTCTGCAGCAATATCACGCAAGATGATACGTAGATCTTTCAATCCTAACTTTGATTGTAAATTTTTATATTGTATTGATAAATTTTCTTTTTTACGATTAGAATTTCCTTTTGTAATTTTTGTCTTATAAGATTGAGAACATTTCCTTCTTGTCTGCATATTTACTTTTTCTAATATATCTATTATTATTTATATACTGTTTTGTAATTCTTTTTTATTTAATTTTAAAACAAATACATATACAAAAATCGCTATATATATATATGTATGTTTATAAATAAATATATATAATTATTTAGATTTTATATCAATATAAAACTATGATAATTTAATATTTTTTTTTGACTAAAATAAATTTATTTACCTGGATAAATCGAAAATGGAAATTGAAAAAAAAGGAAAAAAATATTACTTAACTAAAGGTTAACAGTGTCTTTCAATGAAAAGAAATATTTAATTATATTACCTTTTTATTAAAAGTCCTGAAGTATATAATTGATAAAATAATCAAAAATTCCTTTTCGTTCATATAAATAACAAGTTTAATCGTATTGGGCCTTAATTAATGCAAAATCATGATATATTTAAATCCTTATTATATCTGATCTATATATATTCATCTACATCATACCTGGAATTATAAAATTCACTTTAATTATTATTTATTAATTGATTTAACATCTACGCACTTTATATGTGACACGTGCTACGTGAAACAAATACATTTCTTAACTCATATCTGATTGCAATGTTTAATCGAGATACATGATATAAAAGTTAATAATTATGATTGATCATGTAAGTTTTGGTATATATAAAATTACAAATATAAATTAAAAATAAAAAAATTCATAATTATCCAATGTATATACAATGATAAATATTTAAAACTTGTAAGTACCGCGTTCTTTCAATTTTTTCGATTATCGCAAGCAACATAAATCGATATTAAACATCGATTCATATCTATAAGGGGAAATGATCATTCACATCCTTCTCTCTTTCTCTCTCGCTCTCACTCTCTCTCTTTCTTACTCTCATTTTCTCTCTTTCTTACTCTCATTCTCTCTCTTATTCTTTATATATGTTTTTCGTTTACAGATATTATAGCATTATTCGTTTTAATTATTGTTCTTATAATCGAAAAAGTAAATTTAAATATAAAATTAATTTAAAACATGGTTGAAATTATGAAAAATACAAATATTTTATATTTTGATTCTTAAGGCAGTGATTGGTTAATCGATTTTGCCTCCACCAATCATAGCTATCTTTTATTATCTTTCTCTCTCTCTCTTTTTTTCTCTCTTTTTCTTTCTCTCGCTTTCTCGCCGAGAAGTGTTCTGAAGTTATTCGACACATATATATATTGGGTGTATCACGAAACGTGATCAATTTATTGTTTGATTATTCTGTTGGTTGTAGACCGATCGAAAATATTTTTTTTCTGATATGATGTAGTTCTAAGGGAGCCTTTAAAATGATTACGGTAAATTTTTTTGTTAACTCTTTTTTTATCCTGTAGATTTCAAATTCAACAAGTAAATTATTATAAATTATTATTATTATTTACTTTTCTTATTTGAACCAAAAGAAATACTAAAAAAGAAAATCCTTTATCTTAATTGAAACGATGTTCAAAATGATATTTATCAGGTGCATATTTAAAAATGGAAAATAAATGACTGTTCAATTTTTTTTACGGCATCCATATGCATTGATGTACGATGCATTTATAATTAATTCTCCGTTGTATATTTTCCAATGTTATTGGAACTTTCAATATCATTAGATACGTTTCCATGTATACAAGGAAATATTTACAAACACTCAATAATGACTCAATACTACTCTACGTATATTAACAATTCCGGAAAGCGTACAACGGCGTAACATGCGATATATGTACCTCGTTAATAAAGAAATCTTTTGTCATGTCTTTTTTTACGGAACTTTTAAATTTGACAAAGTATTATTATTATTATTATTATTAATTTTTTATGTTTTTTCTTTTTTGATTGAAATGAAAAAAGAAAAGATATTTTTTATAATATTTGCCGAATTCGTTTCAATATCTATTAAAAGATAGATGTAAAAAGATTTACAGGTTTATTTATAAAAAAGAAAAAAAAATTTTTAACTTAACCTTAAAAACTTCGAAAATAAAAGAATTGAGAAAAAGTTTTATCATCTTAAAGCTTTGTTTGAATTATATTATATAACAAATTTTCGTTTGATTCAATAATAACAGAATGATCTAATGTAAGCTGATCACGTTTTGTGATTCACTCGGTATATGTGAGATCATTCCAATTTAAGAAATTCCAAGTTTTTTTTTCTTCATGAGATAAAATTTCTTCGAATTTCTAATGCGTAAGGGCCTTGACGATCTTACGTCTGCCCTGTTATGTCGATCACATTACCGCCAGCGGCAAATGTTGGAAGTTTTATCTTAATAATTATAATAAATTTTTAATTTTTCTGATAAATTAAAGCTTTAAATTGATTGAATATAATAATTAAAAAGTAATATTTAATATTGATTAAAATTAATATTTTATATAAGTATATTAAGTTATATAATTAATTAAATAATTTAAGCAATCGGATAAAAAATGGGTCAAGTTTTTAAAACTGTTATTATGAAATTAAAAAATGGTTAAAAAAAGAGAGAGGGGACGGAGAGAAGGAGAGAGATTAGTGAAACGTAATAATTATACGATGTAGTTTTAAAGAGAGAGCAGAAAAAAACAAAGATAAAAAGTCAACAGCACACAGTTCTCAAGTGGATCGTTCATTAATTGTAAAGTACTGACCGTATCCAGTGTTTTTTAATTTCGATGATTGGATGAGAATAATATGATAAAAATGCGAAATTTTAATGAATTATAACTTTTTAACATGGCGCATCGTTTGATTGTAATTATAAAAATTTGAAATAACGAATAATTAATTAAAAAAACTTTAATTGTTTTAAAATAATAAATATCAAATATGAATTTACCATTTTATAGAATATAATATTAAATTATGAAAAAAAAAAAAAAGAAAAAGATTTATGGCATGCAAAATCATTATAACTTGGTTTTGCACATGAAAATGAATTTACAGAAATGATAAATAGAGAGACCATACATTTGGGAATATTCTCAACTATCTTTGATTTGGGGACGTTGTTTGAACCGGACATAGAATATGGATAACGTTCAAATTAGATATCCAGTAAGGATTATCCCAACAAGCTGTGTCCTACATCCATATTCTATTCCTTTGATTAAGTCATGCATTTCTCTATGACACCTATTCGTTTGAGAAGTTGTTTAGTTAGGATTCCATTCCATCAGGGTATCCTGTAAAACGAATTTGAATTTCCTATTCACGAGTTTATGAATATCGTCATCTTGGAAGGAAGTGTTACAATATTACAATGAACGCATTTATATATCGACGTGCGTTAAGAAAAATAACGCATTTCAATAGTCTTACGAAAATTAATACATTTATTATGAAAAGAAGCATGTTTAAATTATGTTCGCGATAAGTAATACGTTTTGAACGAAAAATATTAACTTATTTTGAACATTGCTACGAAAAGTAGAATATTTCACTTTTCATTCAATTAATTATGTTCGATTAATTAATCTTATGAAGACTGGCGTTACTAGTGAAATGTTATTTTTTGCGAATAATAATTAAAACGTATTTCTTTTCATGACGTATTACACCGTAATATTTTAGTTTTTCTAGCCACAAAAAAAAAGATAACGTGCTATTATTCGTCGCTTAAAAATGAAAATACATATCACATTTCTCGAACGAAATTAAAACATTGTTTTTCATGGTCACAAAGTTCAAAATTCTAAACTACGTAAGACTAATGAAACACGTTACATTTCGTTACGCACGTCGATACATTCTACATACGTGACTATGAAAACTAGGACATTTTAATATTCCGTCACGAATAGAAGCACGTTTCGATTACATTCACGGGAAAGTAGCATGTTCGACGTTAATCGCGATGTAACCAACACGATTTATAATTCGTCACGAACAATAGTAATTTATTTTTAATATTGTTACGAAAAGTAGGACGTTTTATTTTTTCTCTAAATTATGTTCAATTAATTACAATTCAATTAATTACGATTCAATTAATTACGATTCAATTAAATGAATATTACGAAGAGTGGCGTATTTCAGAAATGAAACGTTCCTACTTTTTGCGACTAATGATCGAAACGCGGTTCTTTTCGTGACGGATTAAACTGAAGCGTTCTAGTTTTTCGTAATCAAAAAATATACAACGTGCTATTATTCGTTCCTATAAAAATAAAATACGTGAAAATTAAAAGTACATGCCACTTTTCCCCAATTCGAAATCGAATTTTAATTCGAAATTTATTATCTTTCGTGGTCACACGAAGTTCAAATTTTTAATCTATTTAAGACTAATGAATTTTGTTAGATTTTGTTAACGCACGTCGATGTCGAGAATATAAATGTGAAAGATAAAGAGAAAATGAGAAGGGAAAGGTGGTTCGTTAGTCAATGTAAAATTTATTTCAAATTCAAGACGTCCTCTAGAAAAAGTAATCGTTCCAGTGGAAAGGCAAAAATCGATACATTTAGCAGATACGGTCACGATCGAGACCAATTCGCCAAAATTTCAACGATTACAATGATTTTTCACCAAAAAGGGGATACGATGTTCGGTGTATCGAAGTCATACGAAAGAAGTCGTCATTTCCTTTCAAATGTCATTCTTACGTGGGCGATGCGAGATGACAAAGAAAGAAAGAAAATGAAAAAGGAAAAATAAAATAAAATAAAATAAAATAAAATAAAATATATGAAATCGAATGAGTATACATACATTACAAACCATATAAACAGTATATACTGTTACGTTAAACGTACCTAAGTAAATACATGTACACATATATACATGCATATATATATATATGTGTGTGTGTGTGCATATAGATATATATGTATATACCTATTGAAATCGTTGAATTGTTGAAAAGTATTCGAAACGTTGGTTAACTAGAGAAAAATCGTCGCAGCTTTTCAACGATATCGTTGTGGTTGTTTTATTGAAACTATGTATAAACAACGAAATTACAAGTACATCATCATGTGTGGTGTAACGTGTAAGGATTCTGCTTAGAAAGATCGTTGAATCAAGGCCTCTCATTGATTCAAATTCTTGCCTCCCACCTGTTGTTGTTGTTGTTGTTGTTCTTGTTGTTGTCGTTTTTTTTCTTTTTCCTTTTCCTTTAAGTATTTTTTTTTTCTTTTTTTTTTTTATTTTTCTTTTTTTCCTTTTTTTCTTTCTTTTCTTTCAACTACGTGTGCAAACCATGTTGGTGCTACTGTTTTATTTTATTTTTATTTATTTATTTATTTATTTTATTTTATTTTATTTTATTTTACTTTATTTTTTTTTAATTTTTTTTTTCGTGTACTTACATCATACATGCATGCGTTTATATCTGTCGCTATCATTGCGACGATGCGTTTTTTTGTTTATTTATTTATTTATTTTTTTGGTTTTTTGGTTTTTCGTTTTTTCTTCTTTCCGTTTTCTCTTTATGTTAATTCTTTTCATATTCGTATTTGCTATAAATCGATGATTTCTTCTTCCTATTTCCCTTTACCTTCGTACGGTTTTTCGTAAACAGACTATGAGGATTTGTCAATCGATCGTCTCGTATTACGTTTGGGTTCGATTTGTGGAAAATTTTTTTAAAAGCAACGACGAGTCCTTTTCTGTCTCCTTTTTTTTTCTTTTGTCTTTTTTCCATTTTTTTTTCTTTTCTTTTATGTTGTCTCTATGATTCTTCGTCCTTTTTCTTTTTTTTTTTTTTATTTTTTACAATAGTTTTCTTCAGTCGCGTAAAGATCGAAGATATATTTTCACAGGTATGTGTAATACATACATACATACATACATACATACATACATACATACATACATACATACATACATACATACATAAGTACGTAAATATACTTTTCAATCGTTGACGCTGGAAGATTATCCTCGACTCCAGATACTAATTATTTTATACTTTAACTCAACGATTTTCTTTTACTTCTTGATACGATTCCAATCAATGTCGTCGGTAAAGAGTTATCGGTCGATAGTAAGTAGCGTGTAAGTAGCGAGTAATAGGTGATATTGAGGGAATATTTAAAAGACTCGATATGTAAGTGACTATAAATTATCTCATTTTATCCAGAATATTATAATAATAATAATAATATAATAGTACTGATAATAATAATAATATAATAGTACTAATAATAATAATAATAATAATAATAATAATAATAATAATAATAATAATAATAATAATAATAATAGTAATAATAATAATAATAATAATAATGATGATATTAATAATAATATTAATAATAATAATAATAATAATAATAATAATAATAATGATATTAATAATAATATTAATAATAATAATAATAATAATAATAATAATAATAATAATAATAATAATAATAATAATAATAATCTAGAGGATCGACCGTTAAAAAAGATCGCAACGATATCGTAGAAATTTTATAAAAAGTTTAAATAATAAAGGACAACGTGGCAGTTATCGTTTGGATTTACGTAAATTGTTTTTTTCTCTTCTTCTTCTTCTTTTTCTTTCTTTTTTTTTTTTTCATTTTTTTTTTTTAATGCATTGCGCGAATCTCCTCTTTGCGGAGAAATACGTAAGTAAGAAAAGTTGCAATACTTTTTTTGGATACCGTCCTATTTCTTTTTCTTTTTAGAATGAAGAAAAAAATTAAAGAAAGGAAAAGAAGAAAATAAAGAAGAGAGAGAGAGAAAGAGAGAGAAAGAGAGAGAGAGATGGAGAAAGAGAGAAAGAGATACAGATAGAGAGATAGAGAGAAAACAAAATAAACAAAGAAAAAAAAAAGAGAAAAAAAATGAAAGAAGAAATGAGAAATTTTCTCTCGTTCGATTTACAAATCCGATGTTCACCGAACGAGATCGCGATCGTTTTTGGACGATAGTTTCACTAAAGATATACATATTTAATATATTTTTATATGTATAAGTGTCCTATATTTTATTGGATAACGATCAGATAAGAAAAAGGATTTGAAAGATCGATATCCATATCCGACGATGATCGGAATGTTCTCCTCCATTAAATATCAAAGAGAGGAGTAACACGCGAAGGAATTCCTGTGCGATTGTTGATACGCTTACTTCTATCACAGCATTCGATCATAGCCCGCTAAATCGTTATAGTCCGATCGTCCTTCTTTTCGATCAGGACTAATTGTAAATATTTTTCTTTCTTTTCTTTTCTTCTTTTTTTGTTCGTCCTTGTTGTTCTCCCTTGTGTCGTATTGTTCCTTTTTTCTTCGCGCATATAATACGCGAGAGAATGGTGTATCAACTTTTTCCTTCTCTTTTTTCTTTTTTTCTTTTTTTTTTTTTTTATTACCTTCTTTCTTTCATTCATTTATTTTTTTTCTTATCTTTTCTTTCTTAAACAATAATTTCAACTATACATACATCCAACTCTACCGGTCGGTCCAAGCTTTGCTCGATCGATAATCAAACCTAGATTACACGTGTGATTTTTATCTATGCGTTAATACCGTTCGCCTTTAAATGATTATAAAGTTGGATTAGGTATAATAGGAATCATGTACGTTTTTTTGTGCGCGCGTGTATATGTGTGTGTATGTATGTGTGTGTGTGTGTGTGTGTGTATGATGCGCGTTTTCATGAACGCACGCAAGCGCGGTATATGTGTACGTATCTATGTATGTGTGAGCGCGTCCTTCGTAAGGTCGCCCGTGATAAAATAATGATGCCCTATATCGACGGATCACGACAAAAGTTCATTCGTTCTTTTACCTTTCTTTCATTTATTTATTTACTTATTTGTTTATTTGTTTATTTGTTTATTTGTTTGTTTATTTTTTTATTTATTATTATTATTTTTTTTTCTTGTCGAGAGACGAGAAAGACGAAAGTGAAAAATATATTTTTCGATATTATTCGAAAAAGCATGACACAATGACTATAGGCGTGAATGAGAATAAGCTGCGTTAAATGGCTTTCATGTTTTTTCTTTTTTTTTTTTCTTGGTCGTTCGAGATGATACGCTTGTTTTGAGTCCTTTTATTATCTTTTCTTTTCTTTTTTTTCCTTTTTTTTATTTCTTTCATTTATTTTTATCAAAAAAGACATTCTTCGCAAATTTAGAGAACGAGATATAAAAAAAAGAACTCGCTCTTCTTTCTCGTTCCCTTTCTTTCTTTATCTTTTCCTCTCTCTCTTTTTTTCTTTTTTTTTTTCCTTTTTTTCTCTCTCTATCTCTTTCTTCTGTCAGCTTTCGATTTTATTGCAAAAAGCAGAAATTCACGCTAATACCCCCCTCCTGATCATCACTTCTTGCAGCTCGCTTTTATTATTTACTAAAAATACGCGCGTATTTAAATTTACCGTCGTAGCTCACGGATAATAATCCTCTTTTCTGAGGATAATGGAACTTGGTCGGTCTCTATCGCTAGAGTAAGACTAATGCGAGAGATGAGCTCGACAAGTAGGACGACGTTTTTCTTGACGATCGATGAAATTCTTATCTCCTGGCTACCCTTGTATTGCCAGAGGGAGTACGTTAATTAAAAAAAAAGAAAAAAAAAAAGAATAGAAAAGAAAAAGAAAAAGAGAGATAGATAGATAGATATAGAGAGAGAAAGAGAGAAAAAGAGAGAGAGAGAGAGAGAGAGAAGAAAAAGATAAAAGAAAAACTAAAAAAAAAAAAAAGAAAAAAGAAAAGAAAAAAGAATTCTCGCGTTTTTCATACACTTCTTGGATGTTGTTAGATCCGGTTAACGAAACGAGCACGTTCTAAAAAGTCATTGTTGCGTGTGTTTGGTACATTCAGATTTGTTCGAGCGTCGAACAGATTTTAAAAAGTATTCATAAAGAATGAAACAACGCAGCAGAACTCCTCTTAGCGCGTATTTGTCGATAATAGTCCGTCGATAATTTTCATTTATCCATCGTCAATAATCTTTTCATTTTCGTTTTTTTCGTTTTTATTCGTTCGTTCGTTTGTTTTTTCTTTTTTTTTTCTTTTTTTTCTTTTTCTTTTTCTTTCCTTCCCTCTTCGTTTATCATCCATTGATAATTTTCTTTTACGCGTTCTATCTCAGCGAGGTAGGCAGATTAAAAATCCAAACTATTCACACGGTGGTCTCGATATTGGTAATGGCGTATTGTCAACAAATACTATCCTTTCCGTAATTTTCCAAATACATTTCCTGCGGTGTCGGAAGATTGTAACGTCCGCTTAATCTGCTCCCAGTCAAACCGTTATTATGGTGGGTGTGATTGACGTGATGATTTACATTGAGCGCAGCGTTTTTCTTCTTCTTTCGCGTTTTGTGACGATATAGGCAATACTTAAGACAACCGGTCGCCAATAAAAGGATAAGGAATATACCGAGGGCACCGGCACCAACGGCGACGTAAAGCAATGTTACACTGAAACGATACGAACAGTTGGCTTCCTCCTCGTCGAAACCGGATGGACAGTTACGTACACCGTCACACCAAAGGACCTGGTTGATGCACGCTTGAATTTCCGGGCACCTTTAAATATATAAAATACAAAATTTTCTATTTATTATTGAAGAGATTAATATAACGATTGTTACAGATAATAAATATAATATGTTTCATTAATCATACCTATAAGGACATTCCTCCATAGGTGACATGGTAAAACCAACGTTGGATGATCGTTTCGAGATAGCCATCCAAGTGACGGCATAAAAGCCCGGTTCTCTTTGAAGGAATTCAACGACGAAGCTTCTCGAATGTTGTTGCATCGTAACGGTAGCATTAACTGCACTGTAATTCCAACCACCGGAGAAAAAGTCGACGGTTCGGCTGGTATCAACGCCACCCTCTGGACATATAACACTACGTTCTTTGGTATTTGCCGCTGAATATACGATTATTCGATTGAGAGTCGTACATTCTTCAACGTTGTCAAGATTAATGCTATAACCAGCGGTTCGTAAATATAGAAAGTTCATACGTGGATCCTCGGGCTCTATCAACCAGGGTTCGTTCACGCATTGGGTTGCCGTTAGGTCTTCTGTGTTCGTTAGAATTTCCTCGACCGCGGCGACACCAGGTATTACACGTGGTAACGGACTTCTAAGTGATATTTCACCGCTGGTACCACGCAATCGACGCTCTTCCAGTTTCGTCGAGCAACCCTGTTCACTATTTTCCGTATTCATTGGAACGAAACGATATTGCCCTTCGAAGAAGTAATCCCTGTAGTCTTGCGTTACGTTCATCAATGTCACCGTAAATCTAATTTCGATGATGTTAGACGTTAAACTCCTCAAAACGATCCTTTCGCTGACGTTCGAGCATAAACAATCGCGTACCTATAAACGTAACAAAGAATTAAATTTTCCTAAGTGACATTAATTTAGTCGTTATTATTTTTTGAGATTAAAAAATTTCGTGTTATTTTCAATAAGTATTCATTATATCAAATTAGGTAATCCGTTTTAATCGATATCTTCATTGTAATCATTGAAATCTTTGTTTGCTTTTTAACCCTAGTTGTGCACATCTCAAAATAATTTCAATTTGTGCAGTTTAGGTGCGCTACACCTCAGATAATTTGAGCAGTTGTCAATTATATAGAATGAATAATTTTGACTCCAAAAAAATACTGTATATTTTTTGGAGCCTCGGAAATAATAATCAGTAGGTTAGAAAATGCATTTCCAATTTTATTCGTATAAAAAAAAAATCATGAATCATGCAATGCACAAATCGTTTTAATTGAGCTCAAAGTTGTTCATTGAGCTCAAAGTTGTTCTACACCCTACAGGGTGTAAAACACCATAACTAGGATTAATCTTGAAAGAAAGTAATATAAGTATATCTATAAATATGATCTAAAAGGTAAACACAAAAGCTTATATTTCATGGATCATCAGAGACTTACCAATTCAACCTCTTGCCAAGGATACTCAGCAATGACGAGTTCTGCTATACCAAACTTTCTTGGCTCGCCAATACGTCTATCGCAAGTCCATCGATTGACGAGTGGATCGATGTAAGAGGTACAGATCTTATCACCGAAGGAAGCTCTGTCAATGGATAACTCTATTCTATGTTCGGGCTCGGACTCGAATCTGTAAATACAGCTGAGATTTTGCATGCCACCTCGGCCATAGAGAAACACGCTCTTAGGGGATGTGAACTTTCCAAAGTTCGAGACAATCGATAACGAAGACGAAGACGAAGACGATGAAGATGATGATGAGGATGATGATGATGTGGAAGACGAGGATGTCGGTGACGCCATTGAAAAAACGTGATTACAGGATGTTGCCTCATGAACGAATTCATAACGTAGGACGAAGCTTATCGGATAAAGTGCACTTCCTTGACGAAGAATGTGTTCCAAGGTTAGGTCTCTACCGGTTGAAACGTAACTCTCGGTCAGACTGCAAGGACGCGTGTGACGACTGCTATTACGTAAAAGACTGTGATCGCATAGTCGTGGAATGTCATCCTTACAAAATTGGCCCATCAGTGTGATGTTCTGAAATAAAAATACTTTATCATCTAACCATAGTCCATAGACGAAGGAACAATTTAGATATTGTAAGCTTTCAGTTGAACTGAGACGTGATTGGAACAAGTTCAATTTTCTTTTCGCATAACGTCTGATCTGATTATACGAGAAAAATCGAAAATATCTGATATTCACGTATATCTCGATACACGTAAAGAAGGAGGAAGAGGAAGAGGAGGAGGAGGAGGAGGAGAAGAAGGAGGAGGAGAAGAAGAAAGAGGAGGAGGAGGAGATAGAGGTGGTAATATTGGAAGGTCTTTTTCATCGGCCTCTAAATCAAGAAAATAGTTGGTAATAAATTATGTTAATGTCGCTAGAATCTTTCATGTAAATCTCTTTTTCTTATTTTTTCCCTAGAACTAAAGTAAAAAATTTAATCTGTCAAAAGATACGGTCGGAATAAATCGATGATATTGTAAAATTTAAGTTTGAAAAAATTGGATTGTAATATGGGAATAGTATTAAATATGTTCATAAACAATATTTAATATATAAATTATAAAACGTTATAAATGCGATAGAAAAATATGAAAAAAAAAGAAAAATATTAAAATGAATTGTCTTTTATACGAATAATATAATTAATTTACGTATTAGTTTGATCAGAATAATGATTTGTAAATTTTAGGAAGAGAAGTCACAAACGTAACACAAATGGGAAATGAAATTTCGTAAATCCAATATTAGCAGACATTCGCCATATTTGTATTTAATTTAATTTAAAAATCTACATTTGAATTAAGCTATCGTAGCCATTTCAATTAAAGATAATTAAAGATGTTCAATTAAAAAAAAAAATAAATAAATAAATAAATAAAAACAATGTTCACAATCATGAAAAAATATTTTATGACGAAACTGAATCGTTGTTATATCGTTAGTTCAGTATAAACTTTTAGATGTTAGACGGTGTCAAATATAATATAGCAATTCCCATATTACCATCATCTTCTCTTATTGCAATTCTAAATCAGAGAAAAGTGATCCTTAGAAATTACATTGAAAAATATTATTACGTTTGGTCGGAACAATCAACTTTTTAGAAATGTCATACCTTACGATTTGTAACAAGTTTATTCGAAGCATGATCGCCATCCCATATCAGCAACTTAGCGTTACAATCGGCACCTGTGTGAAGATTCGCAGCAAGTTCAGCACTGGCTGCGTAATACTTCACGAACGAAAGCCAAACTATCTCGTTTAGTTTCCCTTGAAAGTGATAACGGCAAGTAGTGTTCGGCGGTAGAGAATGTTTCGGATTCTCCAGTATTCCCAACGAGCTTTCGTCGCTCGATATATAAAAGTCGCAGTTGTCGTTCTCCTTCACGAAGCTTCGGGATTTCTCGTCGACGAATAGCACCTAAGAGATTTCGATGAATTCGCATGAGC
This sequence comes from Vespa mandarinia, assembly GCF_050613455.1. NCBI lineage: Eukaryota > Metazoa > Arthropoda > Insecta > Hymenoptera > Vespidae > Vespa > Vespa mandarinia. The sequence continues at coordinate 415,483 of NC_140816.1, read as the reverse complement.
GACATTGGATAAAATCGAAGTTTAAACTCTTACGGTAGGTATATGCATATAAAGTGTTTCTTAAAATCACCATCGGGATTTGTTTATCGAAAATATATTCTGATCTTATTTCAATCTTTTTATTGAATATAAATTACGTAAATTTATTTCAATTGTACATGTGTGTGTGCGTGTGTATGTATGTGTGTGTGTGTGTGTGGAAGATTCGTGATACGTTGAAAAAATAGAACGAGTTAATTAACGAAGGTTTACATTTTATAGAAATTTTTTTTTTTAATACTATTGATCAAATTAAACACGTTCGCGGATAAAGCGAAAAATTCAATTTAGTTCGAGTTTTTATCCCATCGGTCGGATTTGTTCGATTTCGATGAATCTCTAAGTCTCGTTGAAATGTGAAAAAAGGAAAAAAGAAGAGAAAAGAAAAAAGAAAAGAGAAAAAGAAAAAAGAAAGAAAGAAAGAAAACGAACGAATCGAAAAATTCTCGAATAATCTCACCTGAACTTCAAGCTCGAATCCTGGAAGGAACGACAAAGGAACAGGGTGAAACGGATTATCGTATGGTGAGGTGTGAAATTCCAAAAGCATTGTGTTGTGACTACTGACAATATCCGGCACTGCGTCACCGCCACACAATCTCACGAGTACCCTGTCGGAGGTGGAACCACCGTCGTACACAGTTAAGTAATCTTGTACTACGTTGCACTGATCCCAAACTCTGCAAAGAGATATAAGAAAAAATAAACAAGAAATAGAGAAAAGAAAAAAAGAAAGAAAAAAATAGAAACGAATAATATAATAACGAAATAAACAAGTATCTCGCGTGTCTTTGGTTTGAATCGGGGAAAAAATTCAACAACAACAAAAAATATTGTGCACGTGCTATCTTATAAAAACTGGATTTATTTATTTATTTATTTATTTATTTATTTTATCTTTTTTAATTTTTTTTGTCTTTTTTTTGTTTTTTTTTTCTTTTATTTCGTATATCCCTATATCTTTTTATTTGTATTATTATTTTTTTTTTTGGAATCGAACGACAACGAATATGAGAGAAACGTAGATAATGGTGATGTCTGTCATTTTTTACGATATATTCTCCGTTTGTTAGTAAATAAAACCCGTTGATAGGATAAACGACGACGATTTTTCACGATTTTACTCTCGGACCTTTCGGTTCATCACTACCAACATCGCCATCCCTTTTCCCATTTCTACTCACCCTGAACAACCCCGATTACGCATTTATAGGAACGTTGGAAGATTTATTATTGACCGCGGCGTAGATGATACGTGCGGGAAATTTAATTCGATTTTAAACTCTCCCGTTCATATATATACAATGCCTACCTAGAATACATACATATATATATATATATATATATATATATATATATATATATTTATTTATCTTATATACGTATATTTCAAGTGGGACGAAAAGTCCCGCCAATTTCGAATTATATTGGTACGTCGCATAAATTATGCAAAACATTCTATCTAGTAATTGAAATTTTGCGTTTCCATTGACTATACGAGTTTTAATTTTATAAACGACAATCATCGTTTATTATCTTTGATATCTATAATATTGTTGTCATTATAATCGTATCATTGTGACGTGCGACGTATTACGTTTCGAGATTCTTCTCTATCCTTCTGTATTTATTAATCTTCAATTTTTATCTTTTCTTTTTATCTTTTTGAAGTAATAAAAACTAAAAGAAGAAGAAAAAAAAAAGAAAAAAGAAATAAAAGATCATGCTAATGTATATATTATTTAAATTTACCAAGTTTACGTGGTTGGCTAGCATTAGAAAAATCTCATTGCTCGAAAGGTTTAACACTAGACCGACTGACCTATTTACACATCAGTTCTTGAAAAAAAAAATTTTATTTTTTTTCTCTTTTTTATGATTTATCGTTATACAAACCTGGTGTTTGTTATGTTAGTATATACTAGTAGTACATGGTTAGTACTTAACACCAGAACTATCAACCTACTTTTACCAACGATCGACAATATGACTGGATATTTGAGAACAAAAAATAGTTCACTTCGTTATTACTCCTATTTTATTTTATATTATAATATATAAGTCGATGAGAAGAATTCTTTTTTGTCAATTATCATTTCTTTTGTAATTCTTTTATAATTATTGGGTCAGATGTATTACAGAGAGATAAACAAACGGACTGAAATATGCGGAGAAAGAGAGAAAGATAAAGAGATAGACAAAGATAAAGACAAAGAGAGAGAGAAAGAGAGAGAGAAATAAACGAACGTACCTAAGTATACGTTGACTCCTGTCGTATTTGACGATCTGATCCTTGATGTGTATCTTATGGCTGTTCCGTTGACTGACAGCAAGAAGTGCTCTGTGCCCAGGAGGTGCACGATTCTGTTCTACGCGATAGTAACAGGTGACGTTCCTGGGATAAACGCCAGGATAGTTTGGTGACTGAAGCCGGCAGGCACGAGTGTCGCATTTGGTTAATACACGATCACAGTAGGTACCATTTACCAGTTCACCCCGCCAAGTGGCCATACTTGTGTTTCCGTACCTCAGATGTGCTTCGCTCCGTCTGAGAAACTTGTACGACAGTTGGAAGTCGAAGTTGTAACCGATCCCCTAAAATTCAAGATTATTACCCTAAATCTCTAGCTATTATTATCTTATGTCTAACTCTATCGTTCTCTCTCTCTCTCTCTCTCCCTCCCTCTCTCTCTCTCTCTCTCTTTCTCTCTCTGTCTCTTTGGACCGACCGATATCTATCGTTTGCTTCCTTATTCGCTCGTTTCACTTTCCTAAGATTATCGAGACGGATTAATTGGAATAATTTGATCAACGACGAGAACGATCCTCGAAGTTACTACCATCGTGATGAGTAATATCCTGTTTCAAGTGGAAACGCGTTTCATCTTCAATTACATTACCGAGTGCATAAACTTTGAATGATTAATAATAATCTTGTTTGTTGACTTTTTATATGGATTACTCATGAAAACCACGTCATAATCATAATGTTAAAACTTATTCATACAATTAATTCGATCTCTCAATGAAATGATTTCATATAAATATGTGTGTGCATGACAGAGAGAGAGAGAGAAAGAGAGGGAGAGAGAGAGAGAGAGAGAGAGAGAGAGAGAGAGAGAGAGAGAAAGAATGAAAAGATAAAAAGGAAATTCAATTATTGATATATATATATATATATATATATATATATTTAATTCATTTTCCAGAATGAGATTAAATTTTTTTTTCACGATCTCGATAAAATTTCTTTTGTCCTCGATGTATTCGGTATTCATCAAACTAATAAATTATTAAACATGACATTATTACATTCTATATATATATATATATATATATATATATATATGTATACATATATGTATATAAATAGATATATAACAAAATAAATTGTCAAGATCGATGAGAATGTGTCGTATCTGGATTGAATTTGATCAAAAGAAAGTCTCGTTTACTTCCTCGGGCAAGCGTTGCAAGTAAAGAGTGAGATTGATGGAGGATGTTTCGCTGTAGTAAACGGTGTAACCCCAAGCACTGCCGCACCATTGTCCACCTGTCGCTGGACGACCCTCTTCGCGAATACTCATGAAACCATCCGGGCATCCTTCTGACGTGAAAGATAGAAATCGACCGACCGTAAATGTGTCGAACGTTAACTATAACAGGAAGTATCATTCATCGTTTTTTATTTCAATCGGTTATATATATTTCTTTGGAAATATTATTATTATTATAATTAGCATCATCATCATTATTATCATCATCATAATTATTATTATTATTATTATTATTATTATTATTATTATTATTATTATTATTATTATAATTATTATTATTATAATTATTATTATTAATATTGTTATTAGCTTTATTATTAAGATTATTATGATTATTATTTCCTTTTTGCTCTTAACTTGATAAAAAATTGATTTCATTGGATACAAAGTGCATCGATTAATACAGATCACAGCGCAAAATCAAAATACTTCTATTGTTTTATAATAATAATAATAATAATAATAATAATAATAATAATAATGATAATAATAATAATAATAATAATAATTATTATTATTATTATTATTATTATTACCTATTATCATGGTTGCGTTCCGAAGTGTTTCTCATTTTTTACCTTTTTTTAATTTAGTCGAAAAGGAAAAAAGAAAAAACTGTGCTTCCATCACGCAAGATATTTCATCGTTAACATCGAACGTGCTTTACTGTATGTTTATTAATGTGTGCCTATGCGTGTGCGTGTGTTTACGCACAGGAGAAAATCCATTTTAATCTCTACGATAAAAAATGGACGTCTATTTGGTAAAGTACTTTACATCCAGGGAAAGCTCCGTGGGGAGGGGGAAGGATTAAAAAAAAAAGAGAAACAAATAATACGCGCGATTTGTTCGAAGAGTACGTAAATTAAGGAGAGAACGGATCAGAGGAACAAAAAGAAAAAGGAAAAAAATAGAGAAAAACAAAAAAAAACGTGAAATACAATCGGTAAATTACACGAAGTGAAACAAACAAATCTACGAAGTGCACTGATGATAAAACACTCTTAAACGAGACATTTCCGATTGGATACATTTTACCGTTCACCCTGTAGATTAAAATAGGCCACCTTTTGTATATATATATATATATATATATATATATATATATATATATATACATAGATATGTATATACATATGTATACTTACACAAAAGTATATTCATATAATATACGTACGCGAATATTCGAGGTGAGCGAATATTTTAGTTGGCACGCGAATCCTTTTAATTTGCCTAGCGGATATAGAAAAGAGAATAAGAGAAAAAGAGAAAGAGAGATAGAGATAGAGATAGAGATAGAGGTAAAGATAGATAGAGAGAGAGAGAGAGAAAGAAAGAGAGAGAGACAGAAAGAAAGAGAGAGGGAGAAAGAGAAAGAGAGAGAGAGAGAGAGAAAGAGAGAGAGAGAGAGAGAGAAAGAGAGAGAGAGAGAGAGAGAGAGAGAGAGAAATGAAAAGAGATGAGAGATGAAAATTGTGAGAAAACGGAACAATAAATTTTCTGGGTTTTAACGGGAGTAGCCAGGAACCTTGGGCGACGCCCGTGTCTGACCCGTGACAGTATCTTTTCACTTGATATCCCATAGTCAACGTTATTTTAATTTTCTCCGACAATGTATACATGCATATATATACATATACATGTATATATGTATGTATATTCATTTTTTATAAAAGTAATTTTCTTTTTTTTTGGTAGAATTTACACTCATTTATATTAGTTTAACGCGTGATATTATAATTATCGTAAAAATGAAATCTCTTCGATCATTTTATAAAAGTCATTGTGTTATCTAAATAAGATGATATCTTTGACTTCGTCTAAATTTAATTGGTGGTTATATATATATATATATATATATATATATATGTGTATGTGTATCCTATACATCTTCCCTGTTGTTCAGACCTGAACTAGATCACCAAGATCGGAGCCGGCGGCAGTGAAGTTGAGGTGACACAAGAATGGCAGTCGATCCTTCCTCGGCCGACGGACTTCCATTCTGTATGTCCGACCGACGTCACCGTATAGCGTTCGGTTGCATGCTGTAACAATTTTATTTCGTAGACAAGATCATACCGTTATGAACTGTTAAAATCGATATGCGAAATCTTTTATGAAATTACAATAAAAAAGAATAAAAGAAAAACGAATAGATTAAAAAAATTAAAATACGTAATGAATTTTTCAAAGATTCAAAAAAAGAAAATTCTTTCAAGAATCTGTTATTTGAGAAAAATTTTATTGATTCCCAAAGTTTTCGTTGAATTATATTTACATTTCTTTAATGTTTCATAGAAATTAAATTAAATAAGCGTATTTGAAAATTTTATGAAAATAGATTTTTTTTAATTTATTGAAATCACAATGAAAGATATTAAAAATTAAATATAAATATTACATATTATTCCATTAAAATGTCCCATACTGGGTTCTTGGGTGTAAACAAAGAGTAATAAAAAATCATTGTTCGTTAGAAATATTGAAGAGAATTGCTAGGCACGATTCTCCCATTTGTTCTAAATAATAGAACAAAAAAACAGAAAAATAAAACCGTGTCACAATGAGACGTTATTGCTTCGTCTCTCTGTTTTGAAATATTAAAAACAAACCGTGCAGCGTTCGGTCGCATGCTAGAACAATTTTATTTCGTAAACAAGATCATTCCGTTATGAACTATTAAATTCAAAATACGAGATATTTCTTGAAATTTGTGCGAAAGTAGCAAAGAGTAAAAAAACAGACATATGATGTATTTTTTAAATATTAAAAAAAAGAGAAGTCGATGTGCGATAAAAATCATTTTTTGAGATATCCCGATTTCCAAAGTTTTTGTCGGATCATATTTACATTTTTTTCATGTATCGTGGAAATTAAATTATACAAACGCGTTAGAAAATCTTATGGGACTATATATTCTAAAATTTGTTGAAATCACGACGAAAGATATTAATAATTAAATATAAATATTGAATATAATTCAATATTAAATAGTAAAACATCACTTATTGGCTTTTTGCGTGTAGCCAAAGAATTATGAAAAAAATCATTAGGCATGCTCGTCCCATCTGTTCGAAAAAAGAAAAAAAGAAAAAAGAAAAAAAAAAGGAAAAAAAAAACAAACAAAAAAAAGAAAACAGGAGAGAGGAGAAAAAAAATATACGTACGTGTCACGATGAGACGTTATTGCTTCGTCTCGATTTTGAAATGTTAAAAACAAACGGCCCGGTCACGCTGAAACTAATAACGACGGCGAATTCCGTTATGACGGGAGAACGATACGTACGTAGCTTTCATAAAAATTTCACTCGCGATTCGTCCGTTCGACCGTACCGATAGAATTTTAACTGCATCTATGACCGGTCGAAATCCAATCGGACGAATGATATCACCTAGCCGCTCGAATTTTCGCTGACCGTTGCTGCGACGTAATTAGATCAGTTCTTATCGAGAAAGAGAGAGAGAGAGAGAGAGAGGGCCGGCGGAAAGAAAAAAAAAAACGAACTAACGACAACTACGAGTTTTGACATTTATGTAATTGTACTATGCACATGTCGACATTTTTATTTTCATTTTCTTTTTCTTCTTTTTTTCGTTTTCTTTTATTATTCTTTTTCGCTTTTTTTTTTTTATTATGCTTCATTTACATACACATATAACAGAATCCACGAGATAACGTCGAAGAAGGGAACATTATAATAAAGTGGACGTTTCATTTGAAAACTACAGAGAAAGAGAGAAAAAAAAAGAATATTTTCCTCTTATAAAAGAGAATTAAGGTGAGGGGGGAGGGAGGACAAAAAATTGTTTCTTTCCCTAAAAAACAAAAAAGAAAACAAAAACAAAAAGATACGTAGAATGAAATATTACGTTCTCTTTTCTTTGATGGGAAATAAAAATGAAAAACAAAAAAAAAAGAAAAGAAAAGAAAAGGAAAAAAAGGAACAAGACGAATCTCGTTTTTATTATAAAAGCAACAATTAAAAAAGAAAAAGAAAGAAGATTGAAGGAATAAAAAATGTATAAGAAAAAAAGGATATAAAAAAGAAAAAAGGGAATTTTCATTCGTTTAACAAGACGAGATTTGAGATCATAAAGATGATCGTTAGGTTACTCACGCGTGCAGTATCTTGGCTCGTCCGACTTGTCGCCGCAGTCATTTTCGCCGTCGCAATATTTGTCCTGTGCGACACACTGGCCAGTACCACAAAGATACTCGGACGGTCTGCAAACGATCGTCTCGGCGATTTCGGTCGGCGAGCCGCTCGTTTCCGGGCTGCTAGAGGATACCTCGGACGACGTCGTTCCAGGATTGCCGGAGTTGTCCGAGGATATGCTCGAGCGATAACTAGCGGAGCCAACCTCGATCGAGGCCGCGATCGCGGCTGCGATCAGCAGCAACCGCCGGCACACCAACATGCCCCCTCACCCTGTTTCAAGGATACGAAACAATGATATTATGACAATGGTACATGTGAGATCGACTTGTATAAAGAAAAAGAAAAGAAAAAATATGTACACTTTTAACGCATAAATAATAATATGTTATAGCTATTAGAAAACAAGATTAACATATGTGACGCTAGAAATGCATCGTTGAATTATTTGAAAATAAAAAGTAATGCAATATAAATAAATAAATAAATAAATAAATTTGATTCGTGGAAGAATATTTTTTTCCTTTCTTTCAAATTTGATATAAATGGATGTAGAATAAAAACGATTCGTGTAAAAAAAGAAAAGAAAATAAAAGAATCTACATTTTTAACGCATGGATTATATTATGTTATTGTTGTGGAAAAGAAAGATTAACCTATACAACACTAGAAATGCATCGTTGAATTATTTTAAAATAAAAAGAAAAGGAACATAAATAAATAAATCTGATTTGCGGAGGAGTAATTTATTTCTTTCTTTTTTTAAAATTTGGTGTAAATGGACTTAGAATAAGATTGATTCGTATAAAAAAGAAAGAAGAAAAAAAGATGAATATTTTTATCGCATGGATTACATGCTGTTGCCATTAAAAAAAGATTAATATATGTAACACTAAAAATGCATTGGATTTAAAATACACAAAAAAGATAAAGATATTTATGTGACACTAGAAATGCATCATTGAATTATTTGAAAAAAAGAAAAGAAACAAATTTGATTCGTAGTGAAATAAATTTTGAAAAATTTTTCGTTAACTATCATCATTCATGTTCTTTCTTTAGCATTCGTTGCAAATGGATGTTGAATAAATAAAAATATATATAAATTGAAATAATAAAAAGATATTTTATAAACAAAATAATACTCGGTGAGTCTACTTACAGTTTAATAAAAATTAATAAGGTACCATTAAACTTGTATGTGTTTGACCGACCATCATTTTTTAGTTTTTTTTTTCTTTTCCTTTTTTATTATATATATATATATATATATATATATATATATATAAGTGTAAATATATACAAAAATATAAGGGTGGTGAAATTCTGAGAGAAAATTTCAGTGATACCGTTTGCTCGACAGGGAACGTGTAAGTACGTCCTCTTTCATGCTTCTCACCCCGTATGTTATTATTCCAAGGAGGAGAGAAGCTCCAGCTCACCCTCTTACGCTTTGCGTTCAATCATTCATGACGCGGACTTGGCTCTGTGAATCGCTAAAGCGAAGGGAAGAAAAACAAAAAGGAGTGGAAACGCTAGTAAAAAACAAAAAAAAAGAGAAATGAAAGAAAGAAAGAAAGAAAGGAAGAAAGAACGAATGGGCATATAATAGTGTGCATATATATGTGCATAATATATATATATATATATATATATATATATATATATATATATATATATATACATGGCGTAACAAAACTATACGGGATAATTTCAGGAATGGATTTCTCATATGTAGAGAAGAAGAAAAAAAAGAAAAAATATATATATATCTTCTATTAAGATGAATTCAAAAATAGTTAATTTTTGAGTTATAAAACTTCTAAATATGATTTCGGTACATCCGGAAAATCATAAACGAGATGCATTGATGCGAATACATTCATTTGAGTAGATTGTCTCACTAATACAGTAGAATATAATGTATAACACATACTCAATACGTAAAACTCCAACAACATCTAACAAGGTTCAAAGAAACGATCTGAATACGTAATAAGCCAGGAATTTTGGATCGTGTTTGAAACTCAATGAGACGGGTACGAGTTTTCAGAGTTGTATTCAAGGAATAGGTGGACATTTCGAATATTTCCTCTAAGGAAATGTTGAAACAGGAAATATTATAATAATTCTCAATAAATCATAATTGTAAGATCATACTTGAAAATCTTATAATTCTAACATAAATTAATCATATTTACGGATACATATTGATAGATTCTAGTTTTCTTTTCTTTCCTTTTTTTTTTGCTTTTTCTTCTTCTTCTTCTTCTTCTTCTCTAGACATGTGAAATCCATTAATAAAATTTTGCTATGTATTTTTATTATATTTTGCACATTTTAATAATAGAGTTAATCGAACACGAAAGATAATGATTATTAATTTGTAACGAATGCAAATAGAAAAAATCCCGTTAAAATTCCTCTGTATTATTTAATTTCGTTACAATGCATTTCGATGGAATCATAACGAAAATTATATATATGTGTATATATATATATATATATTTATATTTATATATGTTTGCATATGTGTGTATATGTGCGCGTATATATTTCATGGTTATTTTAAATTTATTATAAATGATTGAAGAGAGCCTGACTTTATAATAACGAGGAGAATGTAAATAATACAAATTCAATTTACCGATAACGACGTTTTTGTTTCATTTCGTTTCGTTTCGTTTCGTTTCATTTCGAACGAACGAAACAAACTTATTCTTTCTTTTCATTTTTCATTATAACATACGCATATATAAATAATAAAGTGATGGTTGATCGAGATTGTAACGTTGTAACGTTGAATAAGAGAACATCCTTTGTATATGTTTACTACCTGGTTTTATATAAATGAAACGTATATAATATATAGAGACGTAAACACACGTAACAGGGTCTGGCTTATGTAAGGAACACTAATATCAGCATGTACATATCTATATATATATATATTTAGGTACACACACATACATATGTATATATATACTATATATGTATAATAGTATACATCTCCCTGGACGAATACTGGTAAGAGGAAGCCTGATAAAACGCAACAAGATTTAAGCAAGAAGGTGCTCTAGCGCGGCACGGGCGACGTTAAAGGCCCTGTTTATTAAGTTGGAGGAAGCGAATCTGGGCCAAACCCGCGAGAACGTGTAGCGGAAAGTAGAATATGGTAATTTGGACAGGGGCAACTGCCTTGCTTCGCGAGTAAATACTGGAGAGTCAGTATGAATGTCACTTAAATTACGCGCTCTGGGAAACTCACATTCTCATGGGGCCGATCGAGCGTTGGAGTTATGACTCTTCGTCGTTAAGTCGTTAGGATCTAAGCTAAAGATGTTCCTTTAAAGAAAATAAACTGTAGGAAAGGGAAGAAAATACTATAGTAGATAGTAAAGTTTAATAAACACTTAAGTAACAAAACGAAATATGCATAAAGTAATAAGGTACATTTTCTTGGTATCTTTCTTTTCTTTACTTATAAAAATATTCTTACGGGCGTAGAAAAAAAGAAATTTAAAGAAAAGATAAAAAGGTTGATCTTCAATTATTTTATATATATTATGTAAATATATTAAATTATTCATTTCGTTGATAATTATGATCATTAACGAAATGTATAATTCGTTAATGATTATAGGCGTTACTTACTTACGTATGTATACTTGTAAATAGAAACTTTTTCATGATCCTTATGATAGACAAAACGTTCGATAATGAATATAGTAATGAATGATATAATAATAATATCATTCAAATAATGTATTAATAATGATATATACATATATATACATATATTTATATATCATAAGTTAAATTTTAAAAATACATTTTATAAAATTATTGTCCGAGTACAGAGTGATATTGAATTTTTTGGTTGCGATATATATCTATCATAAAATCGAATAAATCGAATAATTAAATATTTAAGAAAATTAAACACGATTGCGTGCATGCATGTGCCTATGCGTATCCGTGTGTGTGTGCGTGCGTGCGTGATTAATCAATAATCTTTTATCCTTCCTGTAAATAAAAAAAAAAGAGGAAAATGAAAAAAGAAAAAAGAAAAAAGAAAAAAAAAATCATTTAGTTGGCAAACGAGTGTAACGAAGAATAATTTGAATATGTTGTGACGATTTTCATTGCCATCGAATGCCCAACGAGAATTCATTTTCATTGCAACGATATACAGGCCATTGCAAAATCGTTAATAGTTGAAAATTGTACACGATCGCAGAAAAAAAAAAATAAACGATGGAAAAGCGACGCCGCTTGCACGGATTATAAACTTATATATATATATATATATATATAGATATGGACACACATATATATATAGATGTATATATATAGACATATATGATATATAATATATAATATAAATATATGTACATACACATACGTAAATTTTTATTTTTCGTTCATCGTGCATAAAGTTTAATTAATGCGTCGGTTCGTAGCACCAGTATTTCCTACGCGTTATATGTACATATATGAAAATGTTTATAAGCCGCGACCGGATTTTCTGTCATATTCAGATAAAACTTTGCGGCCCATTGTAGGGACGGCTCAGTCGGACGTTGCACGAATTTAAAACTTTGTGGTGGATATTCGTTTTCTATTTCTTTTTCTCATTTGCCCTCTCTTTTTCTCTCTTTCTCTCTCTCTCTCTCTCTCTCTCTCTCTCTCTCTTCCTTTTTCTCTTTCCTTTTTTTTTGTGACTCTAATTCTCACACCATCTGGTATTCGCCAGTTTTCCTCTCTTTCTATCTATCTATTTCTCTCTCTCTCTCTCTCTCTCTCTCTCTCTCTATTTATCTCTCTCTATCTCTCTTTCCTTCTATCTCTCTCACGTTAATAGTGCTTTACCAGAGCTTCTCCCTTTTTAACTCATCGAGCTTTAAATTATCTGCGTTGCGGTTTTATGGCGTAAAAAGAGAGATGGAGATAATAAGAGAAAGAAAGCGCACGCGCGCGTGAGAGAGAGAGAGAGTGAGTGAGGAGAAGAGGGAGAGAGAAAGAGAACAAATAAAAAAAGAAATAAAAATAAAGAACGTACGATTTAGAGATACAGAACAGTTTTCATCATACTTTTCCTTCCGCATCTTTTTTCTTTTCTTTTTAGCTTTTTTTGAAAAAAAGAAAGAAAAAAAAGAGAGAGAGAGAGAGAGAGATAAAAAAGAAAACAAATCAAAAAAATGAGGAAGAAAAGATAAAAAAAAAGAAA
>NC_140816.1:357500-397500 GCF_050613455.1 Vespa mandarinia | reverse complement strand
CTCTCTCTCTTTTTCTTTCTCTTTCTTTCTTTCTTTTTCTTCTCTTTTTATTATTCTCTGCTTCTTCCTTCTTCTTTCCAACGTGTTTTACTCAGCCTCCAGCCCAAGTTTCTGCCGTGTTCTTTTTCTATATTTCTCTCTCTCTCTCTCTCTCTCTCTCTTTCTCTTTATTTCTCTTTCTCACACATTTCCTTCCCTACTAGTTCCCCATCGTTCTCTTTTCCTCTTTTCCTCCTCGGCAAGCCATTCCCAACCCAACGCGTCTTTCTCCTACTTCAGGGAGTTCCATTCCGTTCGTAGAGATGGAACTTCGGAGCGTAGCTTGCGAGCGAAGAATAGAAGGCGATTGTTAGACATCCCCCGATTAATCTACGACTTCTTTTCCTTTCCTATATTCTACTGGCATTGCACACTATGAGTAAGACGAGCTTTACCTTTCTTTCTTTCTTTCTTTCTTTCTATCTTTCTTTCTTTCTTTCTTTCTATCTTTCTTTTTTTTTCTTTCCTTTCTTTGCCAGTGATTACGACCTAACCTCGGTGATACTCACAGTTATAGAGTGTATCTCCTGTTGAGTCGTGATAATGTAATATGACATTTAGGATTATCGAATTTAATATGGTAATGTAATATGTTCTTTAAAATTATTGAATTTATTTATATCGTATTATTGTCATATCTATGTAAAAATTCGTAAAGACAATATATAAATGAATATTTTTACTCTTTTTACAAATTATTCTTACAAATATTTATAAATGTTCGATAATGATGTGTGTATTGTTTCTGCGTATCTATATAAATGATAATACGTTTTATAATTTTTCGTCAATTTTAGTTTCATACTACTTGCTCGTATATATCTATCGAATAAAGGAGCGAGTTCGCTTATAGGAAATTTCTTACCTCGTTACTGATAAGGATCATGTAAGATGATCCCGTAAATAGCTTTTCCTGTCTTCGAGAAGCTGTATCAAAAATCGATATAGAATCCGTATAAAACGAGAAAGTTACCATGAAATCCACGAATTTACCAACAAAAATGGTTCATCGTGAATCGAACCATCGAATGACTTTTAAAATAACTTTTGAACGTTTCGATTCTTTTCTTTTTTTTTCTCTTTTTTTTTTCCCCCACCTCCGTTATAATGGAACGTAATCAAAGTGTTACAGCAAAGTTCTTTTTCCGCGAAAGATGTCGAGAAATAATAGATCGTTTCAGGTTAGAGAAGTCCGTGTACTCGAAAGAGATACCTACTAAAGTTTTCCGTTTCTTATCCATCTGACGGTGCATCGGGGGGATGATTGAGTGTCCACCATTACCGTAAGCTACTCTCTTGAAAAGTCCGTGCCGCGATTTTAATGATTCATTTTAATGTCGACTTCGGTCAACGTGGGTTAACGTTCAACTCTTATTCTTACCAGTTTCTGAGAACATTTTTATCTCTTGGTAAATTTAAAATTCGCCTTAGGAAAGAAAGACCTTGTAAGATTGATGGTTAGGTGCGGTTGACATTGCATGCACTTTTTGAAATCTCTTCGGGATATTGAAATTAACGAATGAAAATGAATATAAAAAAAAAAATAAGGAAAATAAAAGTAAAAAACAAAGAGAAAAGAAAAAAAAAGGAAAAAAATAAGCAAATGGAAGGGAAACAATTTTATAAATGCAATTATCGAATATAAGAATATGAGATCATTTTAATTCGTATGCACGTTCTCTTTCTTTCTCTTTCTCTTTCTCTTTCTTTCTCTCTCTCTCTCTCTCTCTCTCTCTCTCTCTCTCTCTCTCTCTTTCTCTTTATCTTATGCTTTGAAACGATGGCGAATATTTGGGAAGAACAAACATAAAGGATGTTACTCGCAGGCTAACGTTATTACGATGATAATGATAATAAGAATTCGCATAAACGTGCCCCCGAGGCGTTGCTCGCTTTGAGAGAACGTATCTATGTATTAGACTCTAGGATAGGATGCTTATGCATGACAGAAAACGTGGAATAATAACTGGATGGACTATACGAATTTCAGAGGATAGATTTGCCGAAGCAAATTATCCGTTACACGATACACAAGAGGGAATCTCGAAATCTCTCTGCTGTTTTATAACCGAGAACAGTGGAAAAGCAAAAGGGGAAAGCGAGTACATCCGAGTAACGAGAATTTCATGGAAATCCACGTTGAGAGAATATCACACTGACATATGCATGACCGTGTATAAATGTGTACATACATACATACAAATATACATACATACATACATACATACATACATACAAATATACATACATACATACATACAGACATACATACATACATACATACATACATACATACATATATACATACATACATACATACATACATATATATATATATATATATATATATATATATAAATATATATATAAATGTTTATGTGTACGTGCGCGCGCGCGCGTGTGTGTGTGTACTTGTGTATGTTCGTTTGTGTGTATATATTCTCAGGATTGTAAAGCAATAATATTTCGCGAATGAACCAACACGAGCTCGTACGAGAACAAATGGATTTTCCATCTCCATTGTATCGAGTTCGAACGGCAGATTTAGAGAACGACACTGTAATGGCGAGTGGGAAAAAAAGGTTTTCCAAATAACAGACAGAAGTTTCTCACGCGTGAGGAGTCGATAATCTAACAGGTCGATAATCGCTGTTTTAATCGGTTTAAGATATAGGTATTGGGAATCAGGAAGAAAAATTAACGGGAAGAGATTTTTTTAACAAGTATACGAGAAAAACAATGATAGGAACGATACAAATCATATTACAATAACAATGACTCTCCTATACGTAAATATTTACTTATTTACTTTCTCGCGTCGAAGGTATTCACTTATATACTTATTTTACTTACTTACTTACTTTCCATCGAGTTTCACTTATGACGATCTGATATAAAGGAATGAAAAAATGGCGTATAATTTAAGGTCGATATAAGGTCCGCGAATCGAGTAATATAATATAAATCTCTTTCGATAATAACGTCTCGTTTTCAACGCACAATGCCGGGAATAAAAGGAACGAATGGTGAAAAGGGAGGGAGGGAGGGAGAAGGGTTGGGGATAGAGGACCTTCCTCCGTCCTCTATCCCCAGCCCTTCTTTCGGGTAGGAGAGAAAGGGGAAATAATATCGAGTATTTCATCCAATCAGATTTTCTGATGGACTTGGCGAAAAATACGTTCCCAAAGATTCACTCGGTAATATACGACGCGACTACGACAAGTATGACAACGACGACAACGACGTCAACGGCTACGACTACTACTACTAAGCTACTACCATGATGATGATGACGACGACGAAGACGAGGTAGCTATGATGATAGGAAAGATAGGAAGAGGGCGAGGGGTTCAGTAATCGGATCCCTGGACGCGCTCGCTTTGATCCTTAATAGAACCTTTGCGATTTACGTTCCATTCTCGGTACAAAATCCCCTATACTTGGCTCCTTTTTGTTAAAGTCCATACGCCCCGTAGTACCTTTTACGAGCAAGATCGCCATTTCTTTTTTATTTTCTTTTTCTATTTTTTTTTCTCTCTTTTTCCCTCTCTTTCTCTTTCTCTCTTTTTTCTCTTATTCTTTTTATATTATTGTATCCTACGAAAGTATATTGAAAGTTTGTAGAAAAATGTAAAGAGAGAAAGAGAGAGAGAAAGAGAGAGAGAGAAAGAGAGAGAGAGAGAGAGAGAGAGAGAGAAAGAGAGAAAGAGAGAGAAAGAGAGAAAGAGAGCAAAAGATTTCTTTTCGACGAGCGTTCGTAGAATTTCTGATTTTACCCACTACGCGAGCAATGCTCTCGGTGCAGTTGCCAAGATGGTGGTACAAAAAGAACGTCGACAATTTTCAGTGCGATTTCTCCTTTACGTATTCGAGTGCCTCACTAATATTAATCTCTTTTTCCCTCTCTCTCTCTCTCTCTCTCTCTCTCTCTTTCTCTTTCTCTTTCTCTTTCTCTTTCTCTTTCTCTTTCTCTTTCTTTCTCTCTCTTTCTCTTTCTCTCTCTCTCATGAGAAAGAGAAATAAAAGAAAGTTGTATAATATGCCACTTGACGATATCGTGGTTTCTACTTAAGAGTTTTATCTTTTTTGTTTTTGTTTGTACTTTTGTTTTTGTTTTTCTCTTAGAAAGAACACGACACATAAGCGGAATAAAATTTTCTCGGCTTTTCAAAAAATTCCGATCGTATTCGATACCGATCGATAAAGAGAGTTCAATAGCTATGTAATTTTTTTTTCTTTTTTTTTTATGTATTAAATTCGTCGAAAGCTAGGAATCATTTTAAATTATTATTCTTCTTGGGGATATGAAGCGTAGAGAAATGTAACGTCTTGAGCGAGTTTTTCATTCATTTCATTCTGTTGTAAGAAAGAAACAAAACAAAAGAGAGAAAGAGAGAGAGAGAGAGAGAGAGAAAAGAATAAAAGAAAAGTAAAACTTTAACGATATTTTTCAAATAAACGACACGACATTTTATTTTCCTTTCATTTAAATTTCGCCTGTCGTCTTATGAACGTTGTAAAATCGATCGTACATTAATTTTCGTGCTCGCGCAAATTGTCCGAACGAATATCAACGAAAGAGCAGCAGCTGTAACAACAACAGTAACACCAAGAGCAATGGCAGGAGCTCAACGGGAACAAGAGCACCAACGAAAACTCAAATTTCGCGAACAATCGCGCTTTTTAATGGGTACCATTGTAACACGAGGTACGGGCACGCAAGTAAATGAATATTCGACGAAGACTCGCGTTGCACTGACGTACTTTTTTTTCTTTCTCTCTCTCTCTCTCTCTCTCTCTCTCTCTCTCTCTCTCTCTCGTTTCCTTGTTGTTCGCTTAAACGAATATTCTTGAATTTCCCGCCAAAAATATAGAGGACGTCATTGTTCCACCATTGTAGACAAGCTACGTATGTTTCTAACTAAAAACTGCGTTCTATTTTTTTTTCTTAAATATTCATAGCGTTATGACTTGCAATAGAAAAAAAAAAAAGAAAAAGAAAAATACAACATGTAAAAGGAAAAGGTGGGAATTCTCTTGTAACGTTTCTTCAAGACGCTGTAATAAAAAATGAATAGAAAATAAGGGGAAAAAAAGATAAGAAAAAAAAGATATTAATTACGATTGCCAGGAAAAAATTCTGTTTACCATCAGTGTAAACGTAAAGTTACATATTATACATAATTCGTATTTACTTACATATGTATATTATTTACGTAGTGATAAAAATGATGAGAGGAGAAGCGTGAAATTTTTTCACGCAAATAACATAATTAAAACTTGTTTAAAATCGAAATGGTGCATCCCTTAGGAAATGAAATATAACGGACTATTTGAAAGGGTTTGACTCGACCTTCGAGTTTTGAGTTTCTCGATTTCGTGCGTCCGTTAATTCGTTTTGCCAGCCGTCACAAGCTCACCACCACCATCACTACTATTACCAACACCATTGCCATCGCCATTGCCATTACCATCCCTCCCTTTTTACCGCAAACCACCCTAAAGGCTTTCGAAGTTGCGCGTTAAAAAATGGCGCGTTCTATTAACCGAGAAATCGATTACCTCGCCAACACTCGCGCGCCCCATTAATTCAGATAATCGATGCCCCGTCGTATTTTTACGCGCGAGCGCTCTCCGTGTTGGTCCGCCGACAAAATTCGACGTTTTTACCCCCGACTTCCCTTCTCCGGCTAGAAGAAGAAAAAAAAGAGAGAGGGAGAGAAATAGATAGAGAAGAAAAAAAAACCCATGGCGAACGACGAAGACGAATAACGAAGATATCGCAGTCTGCCAAAGGGAATTATCAGTCAAATGGATTTGCCCCGATGGATTTTTCATGTTTTCCATTTAAAATCCAATATTCTACGATTTTCGTTCCGATTAACGGTGCTGTTAATTATGAAAATAACTAAAACAAAAAGTGATGTAGAAAAATTTATCCGACGTTTACGCGGAAAAAGATCATCTTATATCGTGTCTCTTCTTCGACGAAAATGAAAAAAAACAAAAAGAAACTGAGAAAACTCGAAATATATTCATTTGCAGCGAGAAATATTCATAGTATATCTGATTGGTCCACTTAAAAAAAATGTAATAAGGGACGTTGAAAGTGGGTGAAGAAAAAAAGAAAAAAATGAAACGAGTCATAGGTCTTTGAAATCTTTGATCAACAAATTGACGTTGGCTCGGAATAGGAAAGGTCGTCAACCTTCTTAGATGAATACGAATAGAAATTCTAAGGACAAATGTTTGATTCTCAATACGTTGATCACAGAGAAGCTTGGGAATTTTGTGGAAGGGAGTCTCTAAGTAAATGAGATGAGATCCTAAGATGTCTATCCCTCTCTCTCTCCCTCTCTTTCTCTCTCTCTCTCTCCCTCTCTCTCTCTCTTTCTCTTTATCTCTGTTCATCATTATAGTGAACGAAGACCTATACGTGTTCGTTGCTGTCACGGATGGTCTCGTTGATATCATCGATCTCTCGTATACTGGCTTGTGGGTTTTGTTTGGAAGAGCGAACCAACCGGTGCTGCAGCAGCCATCGTATCGACAGGGTTTGCTTGTAAATTCCACGCTGCCTGCTCTAACTCCCTCCGACAGACAAACAACCCCTTCTCTGTCAGCTACTACCCAAACCAACTCTTGCTCTCTTCCCCTTACTCTCCACCCACCTACCCTTCACCAAGCCTCGAACGCGCCTGAATAAATGCACCGTGCGCGTATTAATCCCAGACGCGTGACGACTGCATTATGACCTGGCTGAATTTGGTGGCCGACCGATCGAATTTTGTAAACGTTCTATCTTCCTCTCACTCTCTTTCTCTCTCTCTCTCTCTCTCTCTCTCCCTCTCTCTAATTCTTTATTATACACACATACTAGGTTCTTCATCCTCCGTGTCGTCGACTCTCCAACAGATGCCAGATTACAGGATATATCGATGATCGATCCTATATGTATTATATACTATCATCCATATATATGTGTATATATATATATATATATATATGTATATATTATATAACGTGATCAATTGGAAATTGGTTGCTTGGAAATATTGATGATCGTCGGTAAATTCCGATTATATTTCTTTCTCCAAATGGATGTATGCCAGTTTATTGTAATAGCACTTTTTTGTATCACTTTTTTAATGACCTGTTCTGCTTTTTCAATTTTCTCCAACGAATAAAAGTGATCGAGTTTTGTACGTATCGTTGTCCTGTATATTTATCTATGGATGCATGTATATATGTATGTATGTTGTATGTATGTATGTATGTATGTATGTATGTATGTATGTATGTATGATGATTGTTCCCGAACGGGATGCTGTCTTCGCGAGATAAATTGGAAAAAATGTTGTGCCGGACGATAATTAGCAGCTGGATTATCGATAATCGTTTTGACGCATGGTGCCAACACGTTGGATTTACTTCGACGAAATTTTGTTCACAATTCGAGAGAAAATTAAATGAATAAGTACGTCGCGTGCGTTGTGTTCCAATTTTCACTTCAGAATCGAATCACAGAATCGAATATGTCGATCTGATTAAAGATCGGTCGCTTTATATTAAATTTCTTACTCTTTTCTCTTCCTCTTTTTTTTTTTAATCACTTAGTGTCCTTAAAGAAAATTGAGTTTAAAATGAGAGAGAGAGAGAGAGAGAGAGAGAGAGAGAGAGAGAGAGAGAGAGAGAGAGAGAGAGAGAGCGAGAGCGAGCCAACGAATTTATAGAATGATGATCGACGGACTTTTCAAAGAGAAGAAGAGAAATCTTGAGTCTGTAGAATTTAAAAATAAAAAAAAAAAAGAAAAGAAAAAGGAAAAAAGAAAGAAAGAAAGAAAAAAAGAAGAAAAAGAAAAAACTCACTCACACAGATCGCTTCAAGTCGAAGTTGAAAATTTTCTCGATAAAATCTTTGACGGAAAGTTTCACGGTTTGAAAATTTACTCAACGTGTAACCTTGCGTGTTAAGTTATCAAAGTTTTCTCGGTTCCTTGATATTATAGGGAAACCGAATTAATGTTGTTTTTACAAACCTACCTTACTTCCCCGTACATTCAACCATTTTCTCATTTTGTAAGAGCCATTCGTTGTGGCCTCTCGCGAGGCGTAGTTATGGTTGTTGCTTTTCTCCACGAATAGATAGTTGTTGGAAAGATCGTTCGAGAAGAAACAAGCGTTCCGATACTTTTCGAAACTTATATTCCTTTCCAACATGTCGTACCTCTTTGTCGAAGCAACCTACGTATTGTATAGCCATTGTTATTTACGAAACGCGGGACTATTATTTGTCGGCTAAAGAAAAAAAGGAGCAACAACAACAATAACGGCAGTAGCAGCAGCAGCAGCAGCAGCAGCAGCAGCAACAGTAAAACAAAAAAAAATAAAAAAAAAAGGAAATACGTTGTTTTCCGTTCGCGTGTCATGTGTATGTATATGTATTTATTTTTTTCTTTCCTCTCTAATTTATGATGGTTGTGTAAGGAGGATAAAAAGAAAAAAAAAAGAAAAAGGAAGAAGAAGGACTAAAAAAAGAAACGAACGAACGTACGTATTCTTCCGTTAGCGAAAAATCACGTTTCTCCTCTTGCGTTAGAAAGTAAATATGTAAGCTCGACGATTTTTGCACGCGGCCCTTGCGCCACTGTCTAATCCGTCTGCAAAATTACGAGGATATTTTGCTTCGGTCGGAAACACAATGTTGCATGTGAAAAAAAAAAAAGAAAGGAAAAAAGAAAAAAAAGGAAAAGAGAGTCAGAGCAATGTTGGAAGGATAAACGGACGTAGGACGAAAAAAAAATACGGTCAAAAAAAGACGAGAAAAGAGAAGAGAGAAGAAAACTGAGCGAAAAAGAGAAAGAATAAAAAAGGGGGAAAAAGAAAAAGAGATAAACAAAAAATTAAAAAAAAAAAAAAAAAGAACAAAACAAAAAACACAAAATGGCCGACGCATCATCGCGTATCATCCAGCACAAAAGATGGCCTCTGCTTTTCTTTGTCTTTTCTTTTTTCCTTTTTCTTTTTTACACGTACGTAATACGTGAGCTTTTTCACACCGCGTTTCTATTCCATCTCTAGCACGCCTGCCCATCCTCCCTGCTATCCCTTCCATCATCCCTCTCTCTCTCTTCAACCCGCTAACAACGTACTCTTTGCGCCATGCTTTTTTGCGGCTCGTCATCCTTTCCGGTGAAAGGCAATCGTGAAACGAAAAGAACAGTAGGCATCGAATGCGCTTTAATATCGCATCGTTAAACGCAACGTTGTCGCTTCCTTTGTACGTAAATTTAACGAAAAACCGATAATCACCGCTAGCTCGCTAGCTCGCTAGCTTGTTCGTTCGTTCGTTCGTTCGTTCGTTCGCGTACGTTAGCCCCCGATCCCGTTTACATTGTATCTTGTTGCGGAAATTTTGTTTACGCATTGCTAACCGAGCGAAATCACCACCGTTAGTACAGCACCATTACGATTTCGTTGGCATTTTTATGAAAGATCACGCTAGGTTCGCGCTCGATCCCTGCAATGAGATTTAACACTCATGAAATGACGTTATACGTATGTATTATATGTATGTATGTACGTATATACATACGTACATATGTAGATATATATATATATATATATATATATATACATAGATGTTTACAATGTTTATAAGTATATATCTACGTATATGTAATATATCTAAATACATTGTACATATTATATATATCTATATGCATACAATGTATCTATATATTTATATACATGTATGTTATATATGCCTATATTTAGATAAATTGTATCTATCTTTGAATGTGTTTGTATGTATATTATATATATATATATATATATATATATATATATATAGATAGATAGATAGATAGATAGATAGATAAGTACATTGTATGTATTTATGTACATATACATCTACGAATATAGATATATATATGTACCATTGTATTATTATATTATATATATATTATATATAAATCTATCATTTTGTTTCGATTTGCCATTATGGGACATCATCCAACACAATCGTATTAAACACATCGTATTAAACATTAATAGTCACCGTATATTCGTTTTAAGACGATTCGAGTTTATCAAAACCTTCTTAGCGAATATTGAAAAAATAAAAAAATCGAAAATACTTTCAATTGAATCTTAACGAGAAGGAGTTTTGTTAAAGCTAATGAGATAATAGTATTATTTCTTTTTCTTTTTTTTGGTTATTTTTTTTTCTTTTTCGATTTCGCATATTTCGATATTAAACGAAGGGGCTGTTCGAGAAATAGGCTGGTTGCCATCCTCGACCTGATTTTAATCGAATTGACCAGCGCATGGATGGTGACGGAGAGAAAAAAAGAGAGAGAGAAAGAAAAAGAGAGAAAAAGAGAGAGAGTCAGAGAAAGAGAGAACTAGGATTCCAGTGAAGAGGTGCTCGTATTTACAAGTGTTCTCCTTTTTCGAACGCAGCTATACCAATTACGTGGATGAATTTTTAGCTCGACTTACTACACGATATACTCATCGATCCATATCCGGATTTTTTCTTTAAAATGGTTTCAAGTGCGAGAAAAAGAGAAACAAAAACACACACACGCACACACACAGAGAGAGAGAGAGAGAGAGAGAGAGAGAATTGGTTTGTGCGTGAGTTCTACAAGGCTAAACGAACGTAAAAAATAAAAAAGAAAAAAAAAATATACGATTGTATAGGACTGGGTCGAATGTGAGTTCTCGAAATTCTTGCAAACGTGAGCGAATATTATTGACAATCGAAGGATCGTCACGAACATGTACATATGTATGTATATATACGTTACCCTTCATGTATATTATTTTTCGTTTCTTTTTCCTTTTTATATCTGTTTGTTTGTTTTTTTCTTTGTTTATTTGTTCTTTTCTTTTTTTTTCTTTCTTTCTATTTATTTCATTTCGGTCAATATTGTCTGTAGTCAAGTGACCGACAGATAGTTCGTATATAGATATCCGGGAATGTATTCTTTTAAAAAATAAAGTCTACTCAGTCCCGTTGTTTTGATTTTTATCAAACATTTTAGTAAACGCTTGGAAATTTTAATAATTATTATTGAGATTAGCCAAATGATCAGTGCTGTGATTTATCAATATTTCATATAGAAATATTAGATATATTAGATTCTTTACGAATAATAATATACATACAATATGACAGTATAATATTGAATTGATCGATAAATAATGTTGATATTTTATAGTATAAAAAAAAAAGAAGTAAATAAGTAAGTAACTAAATAAGTAAGCAAGCAACTTACTCATTTTATATTATTTAGATATAAAATATTGAAAGTAACGAAATTGTTTATTGATTAAATCAATATGCTCAACGCGATAGTATTTAATAAAATAATTAATTATGAAATTATTTACAATTTCATTTGCCATGAGCCACGTAGATGGAAGCAGATGGAGGATTTATCTTTATCTACAATTTTCCATCACGTTTTCTCTTTATCTCTCTCTCTCTCTCTTTCTCTCTCTCATTCTCTTTCTCGTTTTCTCTCTCTCTCTCTCTCTCTCTCATTCTCTTTCTCGTATTCTCTCTCTTTCCCTCTCTCATTCTCTTTCTCGTTTTCTCTTTCTTTCTCTCTTCCTCTTTCTCGTTTTATCTCTCTCTCGTTCTCTCTTTTTCTCTCTATCTCTTTCTCTTTCACGATGTCTGTTACTCACACAATTGGTCCTTAATCCATTAATCGACGTTCAGATAATCGACTTCCTACCATACTAACGTAATCGTTTTAACGTTTGTCCTTCGCAATCGAGATAAGCTATCGCGGTGACTTCGTTTCCGTGTAAACTTTCACACGACTCTATTGACCGTACCTTATTACTTAATCAGATTCTCTCCAATGTGCTTCACTCTGATAGGTGTAAGCTCCGTGTTATCTAGTTCACGCGATCGGCCATTTTCCTTCTACGTGCGCCGGCAACTTCTCTCTTTGAAAACTTTCTTACTGCGGCGGTATCGCTACATACGTATGTACATAAATATATTTTCACTAGTGCAACAAACGTAAACGAATGAAACATTAAAACTTTATCGAAACAAGTGTTTCCAAACGATCGAAATATCGAATTTAAAACATTAAATTCAATTCTGTCGTGCAATTGTTAATTCGATGCTCGAAGGGAGAAAGAGAAAAGAGAGAGGGAAAGAGAGAGGGAAAGAGAGAGAGAGAGAGAGAGAAAGAGAAAGAGAGAGAAAGACGTGAAAGAGAAACATGGAAACGTTCGTAAAGTTGGTCGTTGCCACTGTAACGACAAGAAAACTTCCGTAGTTCGTGTTTCCATCGAGGAAACTAACGAAGGAAGAGATAGATAGAGAATGAGAGATGACGATCAAAAGAGAAAAAAAAAACGAAAAAAAGAGAAAGAAAAAAGGAAAAGAAAAAGAGATAAAAAAACAAACGAAAAACCCAAAAGGAAAAGAAGAAAAAAAGGGAAAAGGACATAAAAGAAGAAGATGAAGATGAAGAAGAAGAAGGGGAGAAAGAAGAAAAAGAAAAAGAAGAAGAAGAAAAATGTAGAAAAAGAAAAGGAAAAAGACTAGTCGCGGTTTTTCTGTGAAACTGAAACGATCAAAGGAGAACGTCGTTCCTTGATTTAGCATGGTGCTCGTTACGTAAAGAAATATTTCCCGTTTGCTTAACGATCGAATAAAGTAAACCAACGGTAACCAGGAGCATCAGCATCTTTTTATCAAGAAAAAGAAAAACTATATGTACTTATGAGCACGTATGCCTGTCTGTCTATCTGTCTCTTTGTCTGTTTTGTATGTATGCATGTGAGAAGTAGAGAGAGAGGGAGGGAGATAGGTAGAGAGAGAGAGAGAGAGAGAGAGAGAGAAAAGAAAAAAATCTTTCATGCTTTACCCTTTCATTCTCTCTCTCTCTTTCTCTCTTTCTCTCTTTATTTCTCCCTCTTTGTCCCTCTTTCTCCATCCCTCGTCTCACCACAGGCAGGTCTGACAAAAGGTGCATAGGATGCACACCGGGGACTGCACACAGCACGTGTGCCTGGAAGGCGCGCCGCTCTTCTTTTGTGCTCCTCGGCAAATCGATATTTCTCGTTATTTCGGAAGATGGAGGACAGAGCTCATCCCTACTTCACTCCCTTTTTCTCTCTCACTCTCTCTCTCTCTCTCTCTTCCTCTCTCTCTCTATCTCTCTCTCTCTCTCCCTCTTTCTCTCTCTCTCTCTCTCTCTCTCTCTCTCTCTCTCTTTTAGCAAACGAACGCCACAGCGGGTCAGCTTCCGTTCAAAACCGTGACACGTTTGTTCCTGGCCTCGACGTTGGAAATAATTAAGAGGAAAAAAATCTGGGAGACACATTCGAGAAAGCCGAGTAATGGAGTGGTATTCGAAGGGATGAAGAGGGGACATGATGGGAGGAGGGCTATTAGAACCCAGACTTCCGAAGATCATATACGAAAAACGAAGAAGAAGTTGTGTTGAGCTTCATATTCTTCCTTATTTCTCGCATCTTGTAGAGAACTCTCGTTGATGGAGAAATATATATATATATATATATATATATATATATATATATATAAGAAAGGAAAAAAAAACAAGAGGGAAGGGAGAAGTGTGAGGTCGAGTTGGGTCGGATCAGGTGGGATGGGATAGGATAGGGTAAGATTGGCGTGGGCCAGGACGGGCTGGATCTGAAGAAAAGAGAAGAAGCAAGGAAAGAGGCGGAAGAGAAAGAGAAGAATGTAGATGAGAAGGATGAGAAAGAGGAAGGAAAAGAAAAAAAGAGAAAGATAGAGTGAGAGAGAAAGAGAGAGAGAGAGAAATGTGGAAAAAAAGGAGGTAAGGGGATTGGTCTTTGCAGAGCGTGCCAGTATATTTCCCGAGAAAGAGAGAATGGAAAAGAGCAGCGTCAGCCGTAATCGTCGTAAGCCGGATGTCGCTCTTGTTGATCCAGCGGTATACGTTAACGACGATCTACCAATCCCGTTTCTCCTCCAACAAACGCCAGTAGAAATGGTAGAAGCGGTAGCAACAGCAGCAGCAGCAGTTGCAGCAGCAGCAACAGCACTACTACTACTATTACCACCACTACCACCATCACTACCGGCACCGACATCGCTCATTCACTACCTTCCTCCTCTGCCTCACTTCAGGCCTTCCTCTTTGTCCCAAGAGAACTCCAAACCCCACGCCCCCATATACCTAGAACTTGCCGGGAGCGAGTAACAAGGCTTATTACATGTAAGTAAGTGAAACGAGTTTCTTATGTGCCAGACGCGGAGCTTGTCCAAGATATCGTTGCCTTTACTATTCGCTTTAAGGGGGAAGAAAACTACTACAGTTTCCGGTGTGCTCGGTGATATGTAGAGTCGTATGCTGTATTCGTTGAAAACAGGATTGAATAATTCATCGAGTAGCAACCACACACGTGGTTGGTTGTTAATATTCTTGCTGACATCAGTGAACGAGGGAATGTTTCTTTCTCTCTCTCTCTCTGTATCTCTCTCTGCCTCTCTTTCTCTCTCTCTCTCTGTATCTCTCTCTGCCTCTCTTTCTCTCTCTCTCTCTCTTTCTTTCTATTTTTCGCGTTTGAATTGGTGGCCATATTTAATCGGCCAAACGTTACGAACGCCTAGCATTCGAAATTCGGCTACATCATCGAAAAACATGTTGCGATTGTTATGCACCCGCGTTATTTGTTCGTTCGATTATATATTATTCGGTCGAAATTTTATCTCACTCCTTTGGTCGTTTTAATACGAACACGTATGTACCTACATAGATTACCGCATATAAGTTCGTACGCGGAAAACAGGGTCAAGCGGTGACGGTGGAATATTCGATTAACCACGAAATACGATTAAGCCCATCGGTAATCAGCTTAAACGCTGATGCACCGAATCGCCCAGTCATCGGGGCTTGTTTACTCGATATACTTTAATGTGAAAGGTATCAATTCAGGTATGTAAGTATATATATCATATATCATATATATGTGTGTATGTATATATATATATATATATATATATATATATTTAAATAAGATTAGGAAAAAATAAAGATTTATCGATTTTTTTTAAGGGAAATTAAATTTATATTACATATTATATATAAAAATTATATTATATTGTCGAATGTGACGTCATATACGTTTCTTTTTATTCTTGTTTTGCAATTATTTATTATAACCGTTAACGATAAGCTTATACACACAGCGTGTATGGATTTAGTAAAATAAAATAAAAAAGATAAGCCTTCGCTCGTGTACGAGTGTGTATGTACGTTTCAGCATAACCAAATGAGAGAGAGAGAGAGAGAGAGAGAGAGAGAGAGAGAGAGACGAAACTTTTGCAATTTTCGTTGGAGAATATCCCGCTTAATAACCACCCGTCGTCCATTAAAAT
Organism: Vespa mandarinia; assembly: GCF_050613455.1. NCBI lineage: Eukaryota > Metazoa > Arthropoda > Insecta > Hymenoptera > Vespidae > Vespa > Vespa mandarinia. Next base: position 382,055 of record NC_140816.1, on the reverse strand, counting down.
ACGACGGCGATTCGCGACACCTGCGTGTTTAATATAATCTACGTGTAAACCGCCGACGAGAAGATGAAGCTGCATTTTATGGGAAAGGAATACATATCTCGCAAATAAAACATTTGTTACAATTAGAAATAAGACGATACGTAATTTGAGTTTTACTTGAGGAGCGACGAATGATGGAGGAAGGAAGAGAGGAAAAAGACGGGAAATTTTATCAATGTTATGACAACTAATTAGTCTCTTTTATATTGTCATTTAGTCGAGTAAATAATAGAAAACAGAAAGAAGGGATCGTACGTATCCGTAGAAAGAAGCGGTGATTGGCGGACGGAGTGACGGAGTGGGGATGGTACGTAGGAAGAACAGAAAAAACATGGTAAAAAGAAGAAGAAAATAAAAAAAAAAATAAATAAATAAAAAAGAAAAAAGAAAATCATCATTAATATAGGTAAGATCAATCGCAATTAAGGGACTCGCTCGCGAGTGCTTTTAAAAGGTTAAGGATGGAAAATATAATAAGGGCGAATCGCCCTCAACTGCCAAATATAGATCGATGACCGAGATAGTAAGATGAGAAGGAAGAATAATTAGTCCAGAGATGCAAAGGCGACTAGACCAGATGGGAAAAGAGGAGGAAGAGAGATAGAGACGAGTAACGAAATAGAAAGAGAAAGAGAGTATATGAGAGAGAGAGAGAGAGAGAGAGAGAGAGAGAGAGAGAGAGAGAGAAATACACAGAGAAGAGGGAGATGTAGGATCAAAGGGCCGACAAAGAGTACTTATTTTTAATCAGATGCACCGAAGGAGACTTTCGCGCTCCATCCGGCCGTAAATTGGATACCAAGCGGGTTGCATCGAGTTTCTCGTTTGCGAGTAACTTCAGACATTGGGTAGTCGATAAACGTTATCGCGATAGGTCCCACCAGCTTGAAATAATCGAGATCTATCGAGTCGAAGGAATTTCCAGCTATCTTTACGTTCTAGCGATCATTTTCCACTTTCTTCTGTTCCTTTTTCTTCTTATTCTTCTTCTTGCTATTCCTTTTCTTCCTTTCCTCCTTTTTCTACTTTTTTCTTTTTTCCTTTTTTTCTTCTTTCCTAGATTTCGTTTTCTCTCTCTCTCTCTCTCTTTCTCTCTATTTCTCTCTCTTTCTCTTTATCTTTCCTTCTTTCTCGTTTTTGATAGGAAAAAAGAGCTTTTTAAATTAGTGAAGATTACTCTTCTCATCAGTGCTAATCATTCTTGTTAATTTACGAAAACGTATATAATGGTATAAATTTCGTTGAAATTTTAGTGATTATTATAATTAATTATTATATTAATTATCATTTAACAACGTGTACGAAAATAGGTATTATAAGATAAAGAGAGAGAGAGAAACTTTTTTGCGATGCCCCTTACCAATCGTACGGATTAATTCGTATGACTTATACGTACGACTGAAGTATCTATTAGGAGGGGTTCTTCTTAAAAACTTTTTCTTTTCTTTTAGATCGAAAAGATTGGAATTTAGTAATAATATTGAAACGATATTATCGATAATCATTTTCATATAATACGTTTAATCGATTCAAACAATTCAGATGTAACGGATGCACGTGTATGCGCGCACACATACACACACACACACACACACACACACACACATACACGTACACAAACACAAATATTTCAATGCTCATAAGGATCCGATAAGTCTCTCGATGAGCAGCGAGGACTCGAAAACAAAGTGCGGAACCCGTATTCGAGATTCCATCGATAATTACCAGGGGAGTGTAATTTTGGTGAAGAGATTCCCATGATCGATCGAGCGAACATCCTGTCGTAGTGAAGCACTTCTACGTTTAAAAGAATCGAGGTATAATCGAAGTCGAGGCAAACTAGTCAAAGAGAAGAGAAAAAAGAGAGACAGAGAGAAAGACAGAGAAAGAAAGAGAAAGAGAGAGAGAGACGCAGAGAGAGAGAGAGAGAGAGAGAGAGAGAGAGAGAGAGAATAAGCTTTTCTTTGACGATATTTAACCGTCCAGAAGAAAGAAAGGGAGAGGTAGAGAGACTTTAAAAGCCTTATACAATATAGCCGAAACATGTTTCCAGGCAGTTTAAAATTGGGTCAGGATACCGAGCGATTTAACCGAAGATACATAATCGGTATAGATATTTCTAGGCTCTCTAGGGAGGAGAAAGAGAGAGGAGGGTGTGCCTCGAGCGAGAGCCAGAACGATCGAACTTAATTTTATCGTAGGAATCGTGCCACTCTTGAACGAATTTGCTCGTAATTTTTATATCTCGTGAACGTCTCGAAGATTCTACTCCCTTGAGTAGGAGAGAAAAAAAGAAGAAATATCTATTTTCAAGATACTCTATATATATATATATATATATATATATATATATATACATATATACATATATACATATATACATATATACATATATATGTATATGTGTATATGTACATATATATGTATATGTGTATATATATATATATATAGATATAGATAGATATAGATATAGATATAGATATAGATATAGATATAGATATAATCTTTCGTATCTAGAATCGTACTGTTATAATTAGATTAACCATAAAATAATTCTTTATTTTATTATCATGCGATTTGAATTGCAAAACGAATCTAAAATAATATTTATACATTTATTCTTATAGATATATGTATATAGTATATATATATATATATATATATATATATATATATATACACATACACACATATATATTAGAATATTTTGTGAAAGATTGAACCTATTAAAAAATTTTTTTAACAGATTTGTTTAATATAATATGGTGACATAATACGGTGCTTATTTTATTTTTGCAGATCGAATAGTGGGAGGAACTTCCAAGTCAAATTCATTTCTTCAATCGACATTATATATTCGTTTTTTCACAGTTCGATAGCATTTTTTAAGACGAAATCAATGACGTGCCATATGAAATCACTTATTACTGTACAGTGTTATAAATAATATTATAAATTTTATAGTTCCTAAGAAATATTATTTTGTACCGTTGATTGATGTCTGTCATACTATGTGTTATAGAAAGGGTCGAATTTTTTACGAAATAAATTTTGCTTTCTTAAATCGAAGAAGCATAAAAAGAAATGAAAATTTCGTCTTTTATTTACAACATTATTATATTGTATTATATTATACATAATCTATATAATAGAAAATATATTTGTATACTTATTAAATATAACTTTATTACTATTAGCTATGTATTAATAACAAAAATGCAAATGAAAATGTTTAATATAAAAATAAAACATATGATTTCCATAAAACTCTACAATTATTTTCCTAATCCAAAATATTGTCCGTTACGTTTCAAATTTTAGAGAGAAAATTTTCTAGCAAATCGAGATTTGTATCAGGATCACATAATTGTCAAAGAGGTGGCACACAAAATCATGCCACCTTAAAATACGTTTTTCTTTTCCTTTTCCAAAAATATAAATTTTGTATGAAATGGAGACCTTTTCCCGTAAATTGAGATTTGTATCAGGATTACATGATGTGTCAAGAGGTGGCACACAAAACCATGCCACCTCCAAATACGTTTTTCTTTTTCTTTTCCAAAAATACAAATTTTGTATGAAGCGGGGACCTTTTCCCGTAAATTGAGATTTATATCAGGATTACATGATGTGTCACGAGATGGCACACAAAACCATGCCACCTCCAAATACGTTTTTCTTTTTCTTTTCCAAAAATACAAATTTTGTATGAAGCGGGGACCTTTTCCCGTAAATTGAGATTTGTATCAGGATTACATGATGTGTCAAGAGGTGGCACACAAAATCATATCACCTCCAGGTAAATTATTCTTTCCTGTTAAAAAATATTAATTTTTGATGAAGTAAGCCGGTTTCCCATAAATCGAGATTTGTATCAAGATCACATAGTGTGTGAAATGATGGCACGCAAAACTGTACTCACCTCCTGGTAGGTTATATTCTCCTGTTCAAAATTTTAAATTCTGATAAATTTGGAAATTTTTTTCGCAAATTGAACTTCGCGAACTTTCTTATTTTTTGAAATTTTTAAAATGTTTTTTGATCACTTACTTTTGTATTATATAATTATTATGTACAGTGCAATTTGGTATATTGGGAATAATTGATATAATAATGGTTGGATTTAAAAAAGAATACATTGAATTTTAAATTCACTATAAACATTTATTTTCATTTTAAATATTTATATATACAATGTACATTACATTTGCTAATTATAAGTATATTTACTTAATTATAATATTTTCAGATTAATAAAGAACAACAGTTTTTATTATTAATATTGTACAATTTTTTCTATTTATGACTAGTATCAATACATCGTTATAAATTTAATTTTTGTATGCGTAAATGCCAGATCTTCTACGATGCATATTCTTGTATTCATCTATAGTACAGGTTTGTTCCAAGAACTTCGGTTTATCGTTTTCTATCTTTTCTTCCTTTTGTGTAACTTCTATGTATTCTTGTGTATTTTCATTGTCATCGTTAGTTGCCAAATCTTTTACAAACATCTGGAATTTATTTGATTACGTTGAAATGCATCTGGTCAACTGAAAAAGAAAATAATTAAATTATTTTTTATCTTCCATATTTGTTTAATTTATTTTAATAATATTTAAAAAGAAGAATCACAGACTTACTCTCCTTCCTTAATTCTTTCCTCATCAAATTCTCGTACTGATAAAACTGAAAGACTTGCTTCATAAATTTTCTTTGCCGGCTCGTTTCGAGTAATAATAATTTGTTGAAGTTTATTATCAGATGATAATTTGATTTTTGCAAAGAATTAGATGTCATTGTCTTGCGAACGGCCGATTTTTCACGTATATTCCATAATTAGGTTTCTTTGCAGAGTTATATTAATATAACTCGACGATAAAAAGGATAAAGCCTGACCGATTTTCAGAAAACGTATAAAAAAAAATATATATATATATAGAAAGTCTGGTTTACAGGCGACACAGGCCGAACTTCGTTTACTTTTATGTCGATAATTTGAGAATAAAAGGAGATAAAAAATTTGGCTTTTGTTCACAGCATGCAGCTTAACAGCGGGCAACCAACGATAGAAGTTTATACTCCTTAAGAATTCACTAATTTATAATATAATGTAGAACATTTTATAATAATAAATTACTCCATATACGACATATCGTTGAATTACGTGTATATTTCATATCGGACTAATTTATAAAAAAGTTTTTTTAATAGATTCAGTACCTCACGAAATATTCAAAATTTTGAGATAAACAAAACACTCTATATATATCCATAGATATTTGAGCAGCAAATATCTCACAACTCGTTGAAGCTACAAGAAAGTTTATAAAGATAAATTTGCACGGCACTAATTCAGTTACGAACTGCATGTAAACAAATTTTCGTTTCTTTTTTTTTTTATTCGTGATCTTTTCGAGTTATGAACATTTACGTAGTTTTCTCCCTTTTTTTTTTTTTAATGGATATCTATAATCTTTTTTTTTCTTTGCATATTTATATAACAGTTACCATTTGCAATTAAAATCAAATGTGATGAAAAAATTATCTACTATGCATCGTTTACGAGCTAATTGGTATCCTGAATAACTGACTAACAGATTCATATTGTACTGTAATTCATACTCGATGCTATACAAATACAATACATTATTAACAAATCAAGTTCTGGCGAATTTTGGCCAGTTGAAGGTCAATGATCTTGTTCGAGGTAATCAAATCCAAAATATTAACCAATCTGACGATTGTTTTACAAATTGTGGTATGAAAAGGCAATTATTTTAATATTTAAGATGTCCATTATCCCGTAAATGACATATAGTAACAACTTATATATGCATAATTTTTATACATATATTATAATAATTTATAATAAATTTATTAATTATAATAAAATTATTAAGTCATAATTATATATAATTTATTTGTCATAATAAATTTGTTAATTTATAATAATATTTATAATAAATATATTATAATAAATAATAAATATATTGTAATTATTATTATAAATATATAATTTTACATACACACGTATGTACGTATATAAAACGAAAATAGAAATAATTTTCGATTCGTCCTGAAATTAACTTCGACGACGAGCAGATCCTCTATTCGATAATTACCTACTAGCATAATTTTATTTTCTCTTACGCGAATTTCTATCTGTTTCTCTCTTTCTCTCTCTCTCTCTTTCTCTTTACCTTTTTCTCTGTCTCTCTCTCTCTCTCTCTCTCTCTCTCTCTCTCTGTTTCTTTGTCTCTTTATCTTTTTCTCTGTCTTTCTCTCTTTCTTTTTTTCTCGTACACGTAGGCGAAATTCGATCCCTCCCTCATATATCGATAATTAAGATCACCGATAATATTCGCGCGTTTCTGATTCTTTCGTTTACATTTTCTTCTTTTCACTCTCCACCTCCATCCTCCTCTCTCACCCCACCTCTCCTTAAACACTTCTTCAATATATCCCAGCTCGAATGCTTCGCAAAACTTTCCAGGAATTTTGTCTCCTGGTCCGTACGATGTACATACACCTTTTCAAAATGAGGGTAAAATTTCTATGGATAGAGGAGGAGTTAAAAAGAGAAGAATGAAAGAATGAAGAAGAAAATGTGTGCAAATGTGTATGTATGTGTGTGTGTATGTAAGAGAGAGAGAGAGAGAGACATAGTGATCCATCATAGCGATGGAAATTCTTTACGATTAAGGTCACTTCTATTATGTACCATAATTATAATATTAATCATGATATAAATTGTAATACGTTATATACGATATTATATTACGCTACAATATTAATTTTATGGACGGTAATAATACGATAAATCATTGCACCGTTATACGACAAACAATTATATAACCACTGGAAAATGCCAGAAACAGAGATACGACCATTATGATCGATTTGCATAAAACATTCAAACCCCTTTGCCCCTGCTGCGACCCCCGCCTTCATCTCACTCCCTCCCGCCCTTTTACCTTTTCGCCATTAATGAACCAAACGTAAATGTACAAAATGAATCTCTAGAACATACAGATTGAGAAGTAAAATGAAATGAAATAAAATATAAAAATTAAAAATAAAAGGAAGAAAAAAAGAAAAAAAAAAGAAAAAGAGAAAAAAAAATTGAAAGTAAAAAATAAATAAAAAAAGAAAGAAGGAAAGGAAGAAAGAAAAAGAAGAAAAAGGATAGAAACGAAAAGAATAGAAAAAGAAAAAAGGGAAGGAGGACGAAAGAAAAGAGAAAGCATATAGTAGTTATAGTGGTACGTACGTAGGGGTTGGTTTGGAGGGGTACCGCTAATATCCCGGGGGCGGTCGTGAGAGTTGGTGCACCTGCGCGTATGACAGTTACGCCCCTGGCATAAAGGCGACATTTAGGTCGGCGGCTTTTACAAGAGTGAGCCACACGTCGAGAATAGAATGCAGAGGGGGGAGACATAGTGAGGGGGGGAGAGGTTGAGAGAAGAGAGAGAGAGAGAGAGAGAGAGGGAGAAAGAGAGAGAAAGAGAGAGAGGGAGAAAGAGAGAGAGAGAGAAAGAGAATAGATTCTCGCAAACCCTTCGAATGTCATCTTTGTTCTAGTGTTATCAACTCTCCCTCTCTCCCTTTCTCTCACCACAGTAACCCCTACCTCACCTAGCTTCTCTATCATACTATATCCGTACTATCGTACTCAACAGCGTTGGCCAACGTTACACGGTTATGCATTAGTCCGTACTATTATCTGTACCGTTACCTGCCACCGGCTACGAAATTCGGGCATACATAAGTGACGATAATTTGACGGCCGTTCCTATACACTACCGGAGTTAGAAACACATATTCTTCCTAATACTGGATCCGTATTACATAGCTATGTATACATACATATATACATACACGCACGCACGTATATATATAAGTATGTATATCTACTTAGTAAATATATATTTGTGTGTCTATCTATAAAATATATATATATATATAGTATATACTATATGTAGATATATAGTATATAGTATAGATTTATAGTATAAATATGTATACTTGTACATATATATGTATATTTACATAGTACATATATAAATATATCTACGTAGTATATATGTACATATGTTATATATATATGTTATATATGTTATATATGTTATATATATTATGTATATATATATAACTATGTATATATAATTATAACTATATATATGCGTACATATATGTGTATGAATAATACATATACATATATATATATATATATATATATATATATATATATATATATATATATCGTGAAAATATCAACTCGAACGAACCTGCCAAGTAACTGTAACAGCAGCAACAACAGCAGCAGCCAGAAATAGCAGCAAAAGCAGTAGCAATAGTAGCAGTTAATGGAAGAAACTGTATTCCTGTAACGTCAAGACTGTTACTTCCTCGTGGGAGAAGAGTGCCGTGTCTTTCGATTCTAACTCGTACCCTGTCGATACACTCGGGACCAATGGGAAAATGGCTATGAAGTCGGTTCGGTGTTTCGTGTTCGAAGAAGTTTCGATAATTCTTACAGATAGATGGATAGATTCGATCCTTTATCATCGAATGTCTGGCGATAACTTTTTAAAATGGTGATTATTGTAGCTTATTCGAGGTTTCTTTTCTTTTTTCTGATATAAATTCTAAAAATTTTATAGCAAAATTAAAAAATATATCGGTATCGAACGTTTTCGTTATTAATTCCCAACGATCACAATGATATCGATGAAAAGTCACGTACTATACGTATCTACTTTTTTCTTTTTTTTCTCTTTTTTTTGCTCAAATTTTCTAATCATTATCATAGAAGCAGACAACCGGTTGGACAATCAGGAAGAGAGTATGAGAGCATTCTGTTTCTGACATAGAGCTTGGATAAAGTCTGCTCGAAATGTATATGTTTATATATATATATATATATATATATATATATATATTATATATATATAAACACATATGTATATATACATATTCAAAGAGATATGCGAAACTCAGAGCTGTTAATTCAAGCAGGTTTCGTCTGCTCTAGAAGGGTTGCCCGTAACAAGTTTCAACGTGATACCTTCGCAGGTTTAAGCTATACTCTGGGACGGATAAAGTCGGTCGAAAGTGTGTTCTACGTCGAACGAGATAATCGACGTTCTACCGATCCTGTCAGTTTAAGTGACAATAAGAAACAAAAATCTACACACGTAATTATATACGAATTCGTATATATTTGTATATTGTATAATACGAAATATAATAGAAAAGAAAAGAAAAGAAAAGAAAAGAAAAGAAAAGGAAAGAAAAGAAAATAATAGAAAAATATCGTGAAACATTCGTTTCTATATATATATGTATATACATATATATGAACTGTTCACAAGCCAAATCGATTAACTTAATTTATTGAATTTTTTTTTTAATTTAAGTGTCAAAGCAATCGATGCAAAATGCTCATTTTTTGTATTGATAATAAATTTCCCTAATTTTCATTATTTAATACCATTAAATGACAAAACCTTTTTTGCCATAGAATAAAAAATAATTAATTTCAGTAATAACGATTATTGTAAGACTATTCTATTTAATTCATTTTATATGTCGTTAGATGAAAATTACATTTATACATTTATACATTCTATAATTCTTATTTAAATTTATATTTTAAAGAGAATTTTAAAAAGCAATTTATATATTATTTCATCACATTTCTCTATTCTTTGTTTTATGAACTTAATCGATTTGGCAAGTGAGTGGCTCTTATATATATATATGTGTGTGTGTGTGTGTGTGTGTGTGTGTGTGTGTGTGTATGTGTATGTGTATGTATATATATATATATATATATATATGTATATGTATATAACTATACGAGGTACGTACTTACTTACTTACTTAATTTCAAATATTTGAGACATTCCGCTTGGAAATGGCGTGATGTTAAAAGTAGTTCATGTAAACGATTATACACGCTCGAATGAACGTTTTAACGTACCTATACCGTTTTCTCCTTCACCCTTTACTCTCTTCCCTTTACCCTTAGCCAACGCTCCCCTCGACTCCACCTAATTTTACTTACCTCCTTTTCAAAAGCGAAAGAGAAAAAGGCCTATCGAGAAGTTTCGAGATTCTTCGTAATTTAACGAAGTACTTAGTTAACCAAGTCGGATTCCTTTTGTTCGCTCATGCGATGGTCTTTGTGCGGTACCAGAGATAAATACTTAGAGCATATCAATCCCAGAGGACACTCTCTCTCTTTCTCTCTCTTTCTCTTTCTCTCTCTTTCTCTTTCTCTCTCTCTCTCTCTCTCTCTCTCTCTCTCTCTCTCTCTCTTTCGCTCTCTCGCCCATTCACCCTCTCTCTCTTTGGGGGCGTTACAGACGACGGTTATCGATTAGGATAACGACCGAGGTGCCTAGCAAACTAGCTTGCTAGCTAGCTAGCTAGCTAGCTAGCTAGCCCGCTAGGCAGTTCAAGTGGCCATTTAGTTCGATGACTGCTCGGTTATCTGGCTTACTCGCGCACATGACATTTATTTTTACATCGAGCACATATAATTATTAATATATTATAAATGATGATTATTAAATTAAACCAAAAAAACCAATTAAACCAAAAAAAAATAAAATAAAAAAAAAGAAAGAGAAATACAATTATTTCACGAAAATTTATTCTAATGTTTTGATTCGTTAATTTCAAATAAAAAATTCTATTCAAATTGTAAAGATCTAGGACTATTTCTTTTCTTTTTTTATTTCAAATATTTCCAAGGGAATACATATTTTTTAACAAGAATAAGATATAGAGAGAGATAGAGGTAGATAAAGAGAGAGAGAGAGAGAGAGAGAGAGAGAGAAAGAGAGAAAAAGAGAAAGAGTACAGGAAATTATTTGCAAAATGAATCGGACTAATAGCTTAAAGGTCTTATCTCAAATAAATGTCAAGATATAGAAAAGTGAACTCCCAGATTGAAGTTCTTTTCCTTGATATTCTTTTCTTCTCGAGTTTTCATTGTCAATCTAAACTCATAAAATTTTTTACGCAGCCTCGAGGCAGCATAATGCAACAGATAGTCCGACGAACCAATGTTTCTTGACATTTTCGTGTCTTATTAGCTAGGGTGTCTACTATGTATATCTAGAGATATTTCTGAATAATAATAACTTCTGACAAATCGTTAAGATATTTCGTGGACTTGATTTCTTTTTATCAAAAAAAGATAGTTAAGAAAAAGAAGTGAATAAATAAAACAAATAAATAAATCAACTGAGCTAGAAAATAATGACGATCCTTTTACGAATCCTTTTACAAATAGCTTACATTCGCTTGTTATTTTAGGATACCAACTCTATTTCTCTCTCTCTCTCTCTCTCTCTCTCTCTCTCTCTCCCTCTTTCTCTCTCTCTTTCTCTTTATTTTTTAGCACAGATTCGAAGAAAGAAAACGATCAAACGTGTCAAGTTGCTCAAACATTTAACATTTAATATTAAATTAATCAATAAATCAAATTGACTGATTTTAATCGTTTCTTTTTTTTTTTATATAAATTTTTACTTACAAATTTCATATGATTTCTCAAGATATTATGACCTTTTCTGTTTCATGAATAAGATCAATTTTATAAATTCATTTTAAAATTCATTTCTATCGTTTTATTTTTATTCTTCTTTCTTCGAGATATACTTGAAATATATTTCAATATATCGGAACAATTATCGACAGTTCTTTAGATTTAAATATGTATTTAAATAAATCTGCATTTTTGAGCTATTCTTGCATATTTGTATGTATGTCAATTTTATCTTATAAACTACTATAATGATTTTAACAAAATGATAGTAAGTTGATCGAATATGAGAATACGATTTTGCTGGGTCTCGAAAAAGAGAGAATTCTTTTTAAGAAATTAAATAAATAGAAAAAAGACATGTAAAAAATTTTTTCATTTTACACACCGTAGGTGGCGTGGCACGATATTACAATAAGCTGTACAATATTCACCGAATTTTATATAGATTTCTTAACGAGATAGAAAATAATGATGATCCTTTTGCGAGTTCATTTATAAATAATTTAAATTCGCTCGTTATTTTACGATGCTCTATTTCTCTTTATTTTTCGGAACAAATTCGGAGCAAGAATACGATCAAACGTTACTTTGCTTTGTGCTCGAACGTTTAATGATTAAATGAATCTATCAGTTGTAATGACTAATTTTAAACGTTTCTATAAAAATGTGTGCTTACAAATTTTATCTCATGCTTTCTCAAGACATTACGATCTTTCCTGTACATTTATAAGTATGATTAATTCTATAAATTCTTTCTTTTTCTTTTCCTTTTATTTTTTTCTTTTTTTTTTTTTCTTGAGATACGTTCGAAATATATTTTAATATATCGGAATAATTGTCGGTAATTCTTTAACATAAAATATCCTATATTATCAAACATTAATAATTAAACGAGCAATTTTTGTATATTTGTATTATTTGTCAATTTTATCTTGGAAACAGCCATAAGAACTTTGACGAAATAAGGGTGAGTCGACCGACTTCAAATGTGAGAATACGATTCTTTTAAATCTCGTATTTAAGAAAATTCATTTAGAAAATTAAATAAGCTTAAAAAAATATTAAAAAGAATTTTTTCATTTTATACACTATGACGATACGGTGCATGACGTAGTTTATAATGTACGATATTCGCAGAATTTCATATGGCTCTTTTTAGAGAGGTAGAAAATAATGACAAACCTACGAATGAATTTACAAATAGCTCACATACGTTTGTTATTTTACGAAATTCGTATTCGAATTTCATACGGCTTTCATATAACCGAAATTATTAATGTGAAGGTTAAATATACATAAATGATTTTATCATTACAAACCATAAACTAGTTAGTGGTAGAATGGCAACCTTCACAAAATTGCGTACAATATTCTCCCGAATATCATATGGCTTTCTTAGCACCGAAATATATAACGTCTATGGGGACTTTCAGCTACGAAGAAAACAGTGTGGCGTGTTTTCATGACAACATAGTAGCCGTATAGCTATAAGAAAGATTTTTTATGTTCTCGGGTACCTTCACCGAACGTATGATGGTCACGTTATGTAATAATAAAAATTATTTATTTTTAACCCTTACATTAATAACATCTTTATCGCTCTAACAGCCATATGAAGTTCTGGATGACTAACATACATACATACATATATACATACATACATACATAGACACATATATACATACATACATACATAGACACATATATACATACATACATACATAGACACATATATACATACATACATACATAGACACATATATACATACATACATACATACATACATATATAGCAACCGAAAAGTTATAGGCCAAATTTTTTATGATCTCAGGTTCCTTCACTAAACATCCGATATTTACGGTATGTAACGACAAAATCATTTATTTTTAACCTTAACTATTACTAACATAAATAACTTCTCTGTCTGTAAGAAGGCCATTTTTATGCTCCCGTGTCGATTTTCTCAAAACAAAAAAAAAATTGATCGGATAATTATTATCTACTGATCGCTGTATAAATTTAGAACCAACATTTGATCAGATTTACAAAGTATTGAATTGTAAACTAATTAATGAATGATGATTCTAAAAAAAAATAAAAAAATAAAAACAAATAAAATAGACAAGATGACGTATCGAGAGATAAAACGACAAAATGTCTTTCTTGCTTTTTCTTTTGAAGATTTCTAATTGAAATCTTTTGCACTTAAATGAGATTTTCACGTAGATTTAAAAGGAAGAAAAATATTGAGAAAAATGAAGAAAAGAAGAAAGAAAAATAGAAAAAAATAAAAAATAATTCCTAAAGACCGATTACATTGGATTTGAAATTGAACAGAAGGAAGGTCACAGGAGAATGCATTGTCCTAGTAAATCGTGCCTGTATACTATATCTATCTACCTATCTATCTAGCTAGCTAGCTTAGCTACTACGAGATCACTAGTTTTGGTGGATTTTGGGTTCGTTTTAGCTCGCTTCTATAACGGCAAATTCTATCGCTTTTCTGGCATTTTACACCCGAAAACCATCATAATCATCTTGCTACAGAGTCTTCAAAGCTTTAAACCCTACTCTGAATGGTACCCATCTCATTTCGTTTTACTACCGACGGATTCAACGGCCATATTGGTATTTCGTTGTTTCTCTCTTGAAGCGATATCATGGTATGTGTTCATGAGAATGAAAGATAGGAAGAAATGAAGGAAGATGTTAAATAGGAAAAAGGAGAATAAAAAAAAAAAAAGAAAAAAAAAGAAAGAAAAGAAATTAAGAAGAATTAAAGCTTGACTTCCATTTCGAGAAAGAATTGAAGTTTAAGTGATTCATTATAGGAGTATCGTAAACGTTTAAATCTTTCGCTTAAAAGATTATACGGTTTTCTACAAATAATTTGATTCCTAGCTATTGTCGACGTAATAGGAGCAACTTTGAAATAGAAAGAGAGGTAGATAGATAGATGAATAGATAGAGAGAGAGAGATAGACAAAGATAGAGATATAAAGTAAATAGATGGGTTCAAAGGGTGTTTAAAGCGGTGGCTATCCTTGTACGTAATCAAACCATTGCAGCCTTTGTTTAATGAAAGTCTATGGGATCCATGTACGCCTATTTTATGTATATGTAGGGTATATACACGTATACCGGGTGAACAAGCTGAAATTGAAAGGATGAGAATAAACTCAATTAATTTCAAATCAAACGAAATATCTGAGAATAAATATATTTCATTCGAAGGTGATAATAATGATATTTTGGTATTAAGAACTTTCATCTGAAGGCAATTATAAAATTAATGTACTTAGATCAACGTTTCTTTCGAATGGGCCATTGATATCTCTGTTTAGTTTGGTTTAAACAAGTTTTGAAAAAGTGATACAAAAGTTTTTATATTTTCTTAAACGCTATTAAACGTCGCGAAAGGGGAAAAAAATATTTAAATCTTTTTCGATCGCGAAAATTATATCGAAGATATTTCCCCACAGATATTAATTTTAATAGATATTAATTTTCGATTTATTTCTCTATGGACATCCGGTATATAAATATAATATATTGCACGGGCACGTACATAGTAGACGGCGATTTTGGCATTTCGAGGCACGAATGCCAGGAAGCGTTATCGACTTCGTGCTTTCGCCGACACTCAAAGGGTTAAATACTTTTCAATTACACGCAACTAGTCTCCGTTGAAACCCTTTGAGTGGCAGGCCATTATGTGTACTAGCTATGGCAAAATTGCCGGAGGGTTTTTCACCGCTTTATTGAGGCCGAGCGGCCGAGACAAATTTGCAAATGCGCGAACTTCGGAAACAAAATTGAAAGCAAAGTTTCCAACGTCCGTTCCGTCGTCCCTCTCGGATTTCGACAATTTCGAGATAACTTTTCTCACATAATGCTTGATAATGTTTAACGTTTTGCCATATCCAAACGAAAAATATAATCCTAACAATTATATAGGGTGGCCATCGAAAGACATGCGTTTATTAAAAGTTATTTTTCTTTTGTATCATTAAGTCTTTCCTGTATTTATTGTAAGCATATAATATACGAACGGTGTTGTTAAAAAGAAGTCAAGAAAAAAAAAAAATAAAATAATAAAAAAAGAAGAGATAGAAGAAAAAGTGAGAGAGAAAAGAGAATGTTCCGAAGGAATGAAAAATTTGAGATCCATTTGCGCCTCGATCATTTTTGCTCAATCGTAGAATGCAACTAAAAATGTTATTTCTTATCGCGGATTTGTTTTTCTCTTCCTTTTCCCCTTCCTCTCTCTCTTCTTTCCTATCCTTTTACGACGGTACCAGGATGCGTCGATGTTTGCCTCACCAGCAGGATTCGTTTTTCCTGCTCAAGAGATAACCAACCACTCTCCTTGTTCCGCATGTAGAGGTATCTTTAACTTAGCAACATTCTCCGAAGTCTTTAACGCCCGCATCCTTGCGTTCCGGCTTGACCGGAACAGACGGTTCTTCCTCCCTTATCCACCACCCCTACCCACTCACCACCCTCACCACTACAATGTTTCGTACATTCTTCCTCGCTAAGGTTTTATCGGAAAGTCGAAAGCGAAAAGTTTGAGCAACGAAACTAAATACTTCACCTCGACCGTCCATTGTGTTTCCTACGCGATCGCCAACGAAATTATCTGTTTTTTCCTTTTTTTTTCTTTTTCTTCTCTTTTGTTTTATTATCCTTTGTTATCTTCTTTCCTTTCTTTCTTTCTTTTTTTTTTCATTCTCATATCATTTCTTGCACCATTTTTTAGTAAAATTCGTCAGAGTATTTATATTTTTAGTTTTCTTCTTCTCTTCTTTATCATCATTATTACTATTGCTATTATTATTATTATTATTATTATTATTATTATTATTATCATTATTATTATTATTATTATTATTATTATTATTATTATTATTATTATTATTATTATTATTATTATTATTATTTCTTTCTTTTTTGTTATTGACAAAAAATTATTTCTAACGAAAGTTGCATGTACTCACAATGATTTCGGTCGGAATGACAACGAAGGAGCATGATAAAAAAAAAAAGAAAAAGAAAAGGAAAGAAAAAAGAAAAAAGAAAAAACATATCACTCTTGCACGATTTGTAAGATCAACTTATTTTTACGCTCTATTAGCGAAGATTATCAAGTAATCTATTCTTTAATCCAAACTCGATCGAATACTCCTGTCGTTACCGAATCGACGTTACGATTCGACTTTTCTCTTTAAACGAGATGATTCGATTTTATCGCCCACGTCGTATGTACGCGATCACCTAGGGAGTTATATTTCCAATTCTCTCCTATTGAATCGACCATCCTCTACGGTCGTATCTTTTACCGGATTAACGAACACCGATCGTCCACGAGAAACTTCAACTCTCCGATTACTTTAAACAAAGACGATACTTTCTTTTCATCTACCTTTTTTTTTCTTTTTCTTTTTTTTATTTTTTTTTTTTTTTCATTTCTCGATATAATAAACTCTCCATCTACCTCCAGAACGTATCTACCTATTAAATTCTCTGCAATGGTTAAAACGATAAAATTGTTGAAAAATATCGAATTAAAATCTATTGCAATATCTCTTTCTTTTCTCTTTCTTTTTCTTTTTTCTTTTTCTTTTTCTTTATCTACAGCTGCAGCATAAATTATTATCGGACATTCTGATGATAGAGTTAGTTGGATTAATTCTAATGTCTGCCGTTTAGAAGTTCACCACGATTCCATATAGATATATAGATAGATAGATAGATAGATAGAGAGAATGAGCGTGTGTATGTGTGTGTGTGTGTGTGTGTGTATGAGAGAGAGAGAGAGAGAAAATGATAGGAGCTGTAGAAAATGGCTTATTCAATAACTGTAATTCCATGCAAAATTACTCGCATCTGGCGAGCTGGATTTACCTGCCGCCGCGCATAATTACATCCGCCCTACCCCGTTAGTTTCGGTAATCATTTCGGCCGGATTTAAGTTATTAATTGCCTACTTGCCATAGCGGACGCCTACATTGTAACTATACGTTTCAACTTATACAGACGTATGCATCATCGTGTATAAATACGTTATATATATGTGTATGCGTGTGCGTGTGCGTATGCGTGTGTGTGTGTGTGTGTGTGTATATATATATATACGTACATATACGTACGTATGCGTTCACATAACATGTCACAGCTCTACTTTATTACCATTTGATTTATACCCTTCGAAAAGCGTGAAACAATGGCACGTGTGTGTGTTATTCGAAAGAGATCGTCTCGACGTTTATAATGTGACTTTACGATCTCCTATCGTTTGCGGTAGTGAAAACTCATAAAAGGATTTTTAATGGAGGTTATATGATGATGAGACATTCGATACTACAATAATAAAAAAAAAAAAAAAAAAAACAAAATAAGAAAAAGGACGAATAAGAAGAAACAAACAAATAAACAAACAAACAAACAAACAAATAAACAAACGAACGAACGAACGAAAAAAAAATTAAAAGAGAAAAGAAAGCAAGAAAGAATTGACAAATATTGGATATCAATACATTTTTTGTATACAAAAAAAAAAAGAGAAAGAAATAAAAAAAAAATTACGCTGGTACTACGCACTTTTTCCATAAAACATTTCGAAGCCATCTCGGTGAAAAGCAAACTATATGTCTAAAAAGAAAAAAGAAACAAAAAAGAGGAAAGAAAGAAAAAAGAAAAGATAGAAAAAACAATACGATTACTAAAAATAACCGCAAATCGATAAGCAAGTTATACAAATGTTCTGAATTTTTCACGGCACGAAAATAACGCCGACATTCTTCCGATAGTTACATTTTTCTAGTAAGAGTTTTGCATGGGACAGAGAAGGGAAATAAGGTTATCGTGTTAATGGAAATAACAGTTTTTGATAGACTGAGATGGGAATAATTCATGTAAAGTATCGATTTTCAAAGCAACATGACTGACAATAAAAGAACAATATGGCGTGAATGGATGTAAAATAAGTAAATAGATATAGTTATACGTACATATATATATACATACGTACGTACTTACGAGTATCGGCTATCGTTGACGATAGTAAAAAAGAAAAATGGCGGATAATGACGCGTCTGATGCGCCATCTATGAAACTGATGATAACTTCTCGCAAAATCGGTACCTGTCGTGTGCAGAAATCAATGCAGAGTAATGCACGATTACAACAACAACAACAACAACAACAACAACAACAACAACAACAACAACAACAACAACAACAACAACAACAACAACAACAACAACAACAACAACAACAACAACAACAACAACAACAACAACAACAATAACAACAACAGAAGTAACAACAACAACAACAATAACAACAACAACAGCAGCAACAATAACAACAACAGCAGCAACAACAACAACAACAACAACAACAACAATAACAACAATAAAATATAATAGAAAGGATAGGGATGAGATGAGTTTTGAAAAAAAGGATAAAAAAACAAGCGAATATAAATATAAAACCACGAGAGGAAATATCGCTTAATCGATTTTGTTCGTGATTCATAGTTTTACAAGCACGATGTAACGACTTTGAAAAAAAAGAGACGGTAGAAATAAAAAGATAAAAAAAATAATAATAAATAAATAAATAAAATGAAAAGAAACTTAAATTTATTACGCGCCATTTTGTCGCTAATCGGCGTTTCATCCTCCTTCTTTTCCTTTTTTCCAAAGTTGCGAAAAGAACGAACCAAATTATGAATATTTTCCACTCTATCGCGTTTATTTGGAATTTTTTTAACTCTCTATCTCTCTCTTTCTCCCGCCCTTCTCTCTCTCTCTTCCTCCGGACTCTCATTCGACGCTCTATCGAATCTATTTTTATCATTTGTCGTTGACAAAGGTAGATATCGTTGTGGGTATGAATATATGTAAATAACGATTGCAGATATTGATTAATTTCCTGCAAACCGAATTTGCGGTATAAAAAAAAAAAAACGATAACGATAACGATATCCAAACGAAAAATCGAGACGTCGTTATAACGTTATCTACGATATATTCCCTGACGTTTCATTAAACGAACGAAGTTTTTTATTTTTTTCCTTAATTTTTCGTTTCGAAGTAGACAGAGTCAAGTATATCTCCGATTTCGGAAATGACATCAGCATGTATATATATATATCTAATAATAAAGTTTGCAACATCCTAAATTTTATTTTTATTTTCTCTACTCTTGTCGTTTCAAGTATTTATCATTAACATACGACGCAATATAATTACTTGATATGATGATAATCTATATACCTTTAAATAACAATCGATACTTCTTGACTTTTTAACGTAGGCTATTGTAAATGTTTGATATCAAAACTGACAAATACCGAAATACCGTATGCATCTACTACGTCTTCGGACAAAAAAGAAAAAACAATTCATTGGAAAAGAGTTAAACGTTCGATAGAACGTTCGAAATCATTGAAAGCCATTCGTGGAATTAAAACAAGAGCGTTACCTATCATTCTTTCGTTTCCTGTAGGGGCAAACCGGAATGTCGTGAGGGGAAAAAGATATAAATGGTGTGGAAAAAAAACGAAAAAAAAGACGAAAAAAAGAAACAAAAACAAAACAAAAAATGTTACGATATCTATGCACAGATAACGTTTCCATTCGTAGTCCGTCGGCCAATCGGGGACTGATAGTTCCGAAAAAATAAAATCACGACGTTACTTTATCGCTATGTTTCATTTTTATGGCGAAAAAATAAACGATCTCTATCTCTGTCTCTGCCTCTGTCTCTCTGTCTCTCTTTCTCTGTCTATGTCCCTGTTTCTATTTCTGTGTCTGTCTGTCTGTCTGTCTGTCTCTCTATCTCTCTCTTTTTCTTTGACCAGAATGATGAAAGTCTTCTCCCATTTCCTGGTATATTTCACAAGTGAAATTCTAATTCACCATTTTCTCACTAATTTCTCTGATATAAACTGATATTATATATATAAAGAAATATAATAACCAATATATATATATATATATATATATATATGAATCATCTTTATTCGAATTTTAGAGATACAATTAACAATATCGATCAATCATTGAAAATTAAACAAAGTGTAAATCAATCTGATGTATTAAATTCGTAGGATCGAATTGGAATATTATCCGTTTGCAAATACAAACATATCGATTTCGATATTAGGTAAACACTATTATTTACATGTACGAATCAATCGGATTGGAAAGTATCGACTTTGTCCTAATATAATGTTACTTATAATCGTACTTGTATCATACTTGTATCATACTTATATCATAAAAGTATATTTGTCCAACGTGTCTTTCTTTTCTTTTTCTTTCTTTTTCCTTTATTGTTTTTTAATCAAAATATTTGACAGCTCAAAGTAAGTACTTACTTACTTACTTACTTACATACTTACATACTTATTTCCTCGCGTTTGTCAAAAATGGTTAAGAAAGATAAAGTAGATATCTTGCTCTTTCGAGACAAATGACTTCATTCGTAATGCCATCGAGCAAAGTGTCAAGAGAGAGAGAGAGAGAAAGAGAGAGAGAGAGAGAGAGAGAGAGAGAGAGAAAGAGAGAGAGAGAGAGAGAAGGAGAAAGAGAGAAAAGGAGAGAGAGGGGGAGAGAGAGAGAGAGACAGAGAGGAGGACGGAGGGGGAGAGAGATCGACATAGATGGTTACGAAAGTGGTTCACAGTATAGCACTTTTCCTTTTTAAATATTTCAAGAGATCGGAGTGTACATAACCGACGATTAAATATCGATCGGATCATTTCTTTTTTTCCTCTCTCTCTCTCTCTCTTTCTCTTTTTCTTTTTTGCTTTCCTTTTTTTTCTGTCTCTCTCTTTTTTGTTTCTTTTTTTTTCCATGAGAAAAACGACATGACGCGACCAGAACACGATTCGATAATTCAATCGGTCGTCGATAGTAGAAATGCCTGTTCGCCATCGATATCTACGGAAATTATATATAATTAAATAGATTGCCGAATTGGCTCGGTGGCTCGACTATCGTCTCGCGTGACCCACTTCGATATACAGCAATTATAATAATTTTCTGGCTCCCAAAGGTGCCGTTCAAGCGTCCGGAGGAAGTGACACGTAACGAATTTACGAATTCGCGCTTGTCGAATTATAATCGAAAAGCGAACGTAGTTTGCATTTAAAGATGTGTATATATATATATATATATATATATATGTATATATATATATATGTATATATATATATGTATATATATATATATGTATATATATATATGTATATATATATATATATATACATATAAATGTATATATATATGTGTGTGTGTGTGTGTGTACGTATATATTATAATTAGAATTTTTAAGAATTATTTTTTCTTCTCTATATATCAGGAATCCATTTCTGAAGTTTTGCCATATAGTTTATACATATGTATATATTTCCTAATAGCAAATTTTGTTATGCTTTCTTGTTTTTCTTCTTTCAATAAATTTAAAAAGAAGACTGTACGTAATAGTACCAATAATAAAAAGAAGAAACAAAAAAACAGAATTAAATCAAAGATATAAAATAAATCTTAATGGGCAATAATAAAACTCAAAATTTTATTGTATCTCGTTGTTTCACTAGATACGTTAAATCTATCGATTTAAATTGAAATTATTATCTTCCACATTTCGGAGTTGTCGATAAGAAGAAAAAAACTTTCTTTCCAAGAGATTTAAATTCTAATCTATATATACCTTATAAATTAACCCATCTACGCGATCGGTATCGCGAAGTATCCTAAGTTAATAAAGCCGTCTAGGTGAATGAGTATTATCGTTTTATGAAGATCGCCGATTCTACCGGCTAGAACTTTGATATTATTTAATTAGAAAGGACCGGAGGAAAGTTTATATACCGTAGTAGCTCCGGGGCGAGTTCGAGCGAAACGCAAAAGAGAACGGATGAGGGAAAACGTTGTCGTTAACGAGGAATATATATATATATATATATATATATATATATATATATATGGGGTGTCTTCAAAAAAAAAATGAAAAAAATGAAAAAAAAAAGAAAAAAGAAATAAAGAAATTAATGAAACACTTAGAACACTTCATATAACAGATACTACTCGAACGTAAAACATGGTAATGCTTCAATATATCTCAAATTACATTTATAAAATTATAAAGTTAAATGAAATTTCAAATATATATAACAGCAGTTAGCGAGTAAAAGGTGTGTATAGATTTATATATATATATATATATATATATATATATATATATATAATATATATATATATATATATATATATGTCTATATATATAGACATCTCATATTAGATTCCTAGGAGTTCGCATGTAAAAAGCAATCGAAAGAGAAAAACGTAAGGGAAAAATCAAAAGGAAAAAATCGTAAGGAACGTTATATGAGAAAGAAAAAAAAAGAAAAGAAAAAAGTAAAAGAAATAAATAAAAGAAATAACTTATAGTTTTTGAGTTATATATGTGTATATATATATATTTCTTTTTTTTTTATTTTTTCATTCTCATTATCGTATCGTTTATTATTAATATGATAAAAAAATCCCATTTTAAATTATCTTTCGAAACTCCTCTTTCTTCGTAGAAACAGGGAGAGAGAAAAGGATGAATAAGAGAGAGAGAGAGAGAGAGAGAGAAAGAGAGAAGGAGAACTTTGGCTTCGGTAGCATTGAATTATAACGACGTAATAGAGATGACTGGAGAACTCTCCGTTATTATCTCTGGATTGCGTAATTGAATTGCTTGAAGTTCGCTGAGTCGTACTTTGTTTTCGCCGTATCATATTGTTCCCCATCTCGTTTGAGGTTAGAATATTGTATAAGAAGAAATAGAGTCTTCTACGGAAGGAACTGACAATGAATTGATCCTATTCTCTCCCTCTGTCTCCCTCTCTCTCTCTCTCTCTCTCTCTGTCTCTCTCTCTCTCTCTTTTATACAATCTATCTATCTATATCCATCTATCTATTTATATCCAATATCTATATATTTATTTAATGAAATTATCTAAAGTAATCATAGAACGTAAAATTTGACTGTTAAAAAGTTAATGTCAATAGAATTAAGTATGTATCTACATAAACCGAAGGTGTATTCCATAATGGATATTGGCTTTCAATTAAACGTTCGACGATCGAACTTTGATTAACCTCCTAGCATGATTAATATCGATTAACTCTGTTTAATATCCAAGTTTCCAAATACGTTATATCTCGTTATAATGCTCTATGCTGTTATATATATATATATATATATATATATATATATATATATATACTAACATAGGAATATACGCAATCGATAAAGAAATACGAGTCAAGAACGAATTAGATTGACATTTTCACGAGAAATCAAGAAATATCTAATTATATTTGACACGTCGGCGAACTCTCTCGCTCTCTCTCTCTTTCTCTTTCTTTCTCGCTCTTTCTCTTTATCTTCTTCCATCGTAATTACCATTAAAAGCAGATATCTATTTCGAGTTCGTAGAGTTTAGTGAACTCACTCGACCGATAAAGGATTCGTCTCCTCGTTATATAACTATTTTTACCTCTCTCTCTCTCTCTCTCTGTCTCTTTCTTTCTATCTCTCTCTCTCTCTCTCTCTCTCTCTGTCTCTTTCTTTCTGTCTCTCTCTCTCTCTCTCCCTCTCTCTCTCTGTCTCTTTCTTTCTGTCTCTCTCTCTCTCTCTCTCTCTCTCTCTTTCACTCTCTTCCTCTCTTTTAATTTCATATTTTTCTTCTGATTTCATACTTTATTTACCTCGTACAGAAAGAAAGAGAGAAAAAGAGAGGAAGAGAGAGAGAGAAAGAGAGAGAAAGAAAACGTCATATCGTAACATGCGACGTGATTCTCGATATTCTCGCGATTCTCTAATGGAAATTGACGAGGAGATATATCTGTATAATATAGATTTTTATTCCTTCAATGTATTT
>NC_140816.1:335000-355000 GCF_050613455.1 Vespa mandarinia | reverse complement strand
CAGTGAAAGAAGATAGGGTACACATGTCGAGTATAATTCGGTTGGTAATCGATCATGGAAATCATCGTAAAAAACATTATTCTTTCCTCTTTTCTCTCTTTCTCTCTCTCTCTCTCTCTCTCTCTCTCTCTCTCTTTTACGGTGTATTCAAAGCATCGGTCTTCCAGTGTCAAACGTGAATTAATAGCTTGTGGCTAATGTACAATGTACTCGCGTGCGGGAGACGATGAATAAAGATGAGTTCAACCCTCGAATCGCTTTATCGAACGAAAGGGAGAAAGAGGAAAAGAGAAAGAGAGAGTGAGAGAGGAGTGAAAGAATCAACGAAAAAAAGTAAAAGAGAGGGGGAAAAATTAATAATCGAAAAATGTCACCCACTCATCGACTCTCATCGATGGCGTTTTGAAATTCTAATCTCGATGAAAGCACTCGAGTTAGTAGCTTTTATTTTTTACCTATCTTCTTCCTCTTTTATCACCACCCACTCATCACTCCTCCTTCCTTTGTACCCCCTTCTCTATCTATACACACTTTTCTCTCTCTCTCTCTCTCTACGCTACCTTTCCTTATTCTCCGATGACACGAATAACCACTTTTTTAAATGGAGACAGACAAAGAGAGAGAGAGAGAGAGAGAGAGAGAGAGAGAGAGAGAGAAGAGAGAGGAAAGGAGTAAAAGGGGGAAAAATCGAAGAAAGGATACGAAAAATAGTGAAAGGGAAGTATGTCTATATATATATATATATATATATATATATCAATATATAGATACAGAAATGGGAATTGTACCGATCGAGAGGAAACCTTCGTTATTACCGATTAATCGATTAATTAAGTCGATTAATTAGTGATATAGGAAATCAGGGATGCGTGAAAATGCCATTGCTTTTTTCGTTTTTTCTTTCTATCTTTATTTCTCCCCTTCTCTTTCCCTCTTGCTCTCTCTTTCTCTCTCTCTATCTCTCTCTTATTCCAAACGATTGCTCGTACGATTCTAAGTACTTAAGTAAGTACGTTTAATCGTCGAAAGTTTCGCCGACGACAAGAGATAGAGAGAGAGAGAGAGAGAGAGAGAGAACTAACTTTATTAGTTCGTTATGTCGATAGATATATATATGTACATATGTACGTACATGTACCTACATAACTACATATCTATGTACATAGATAGATACATACCTACTCTTTTTTTCTTTTTCACATTCTTTATTTATTTCTTGTTCTTTTTTTCTGCACTTTTTGTTTCTTTTTTTCGTTTTTTATACTCACGAGAATTCATTCACTCCGTTATATAATATTAATAGTTCAACGTTTTGACGTTGAAAATAGCCAATAAATTAATTAATTTATTTAATAATAATAATAATAATAATAATAATAATAATAATAATAATAATAATAATAATAATAATAATAATAATAATAATAATAATAATAGTAATAATAGTATATCGACGATTCGAAGCAAATTATGAAATATATTCGTACGTCTCGTTTTGGAAACATTAGAGAATAGAACAAACAAATGATATTAAATGTTTTTAAAATATTTTGCTTTGAACATATATTTGAAAAATAAGAAAAACACAAACTAATCGGAACGTATAATAAAGAAAGAAACATATGATAAAGAAAGAAACTTCAATGCTGATTAGACGTTTCTTGTTTAAATTATACGTAATTATATTATCGGAAATCGATTCTTATAATTTTGTTCCATTCTGAACACATCGTCAAACACGCTGTCGTGTTTCAAAAACGCATCTACCAATCTTTAAAAAGATAGACGTCTTAAAGGGATTTTTGCCCCAATAAGAACAAATCTACGTAAAATGTTTCTCTAAAACTATACGACACACACATATTCATACACGCATGCGCAAATACACATACACAGAGACACACACACAGAGAGAGAGAGAGAGAGAGAGAGAGAGAGAAAGAGAGAGAGAAAGAGAGTGAGAGAGACAAATACACATCGAACACAATGGATTTTTGAATCGTGCAAAAGGTTGCTCGACTTTATTATACGAATTGCAAGCGAACTTAAAAACTCTAAACTTTCGAGAAACGTAAGAAAGTAAGAAAGAAAAAAGATAGAGAGAGAGAGAGAAAGAGAGAGAGAGAGAGAGAGAGAGAGAGAAAAAGACAGAAAGTAGTTTTCACTCGGCAAAGATTTACGCCTCGCACCTGTAATTTAATATGGAATACTTCGAAGGAGTTTCCTCGAGTTGTTCCAACATTCTTCCGTTCGTTTCTATGCTATCCGAAACGTGAGAGGACTTTGTATTTCCTCGTCGACATACATATACACACATATACAATCTTTCTCTCTCTCTCTCTCTCTCTCTCTATCTATCTATCTATCTATCTATCTATCTCTCTCTCTTACTAGTAACTCCAAAATATGGATATTCCTCGTGTCATTATTCATCGAGCTTTCGAAGATCTAATTCCAATGAAGGGGAGCGCCGCTCACGTAGCCTCACCTCACCACCCTCACCATTAACCCACCCTATGATCATTTTCTGTAACGCTATTGCCAACAGCCTTCACGCCGAACAGAAAATTGGAAACGTTGGAAACAAACAAAAGTTCCTTTTCACTCGTCGAATTATCGTCGAATTACCCTCTCTTTCTATCGCATACACACATATATCTCACTCTCTCTCTCTCTCTCTCTTTTTCACTCTCTCACTTTCTCGAACTTCTAACATCACGAACGGTCATGATTTATTACCGTCACGGATGCGTACTACACATTACGTTGATAATTTCTTCCGCGTTCCGTCTACGATACTTTTCCATTCCCATCGATCTCGTAACTGTCAAACTATGTGTATATATATGATATATAAACGAGAATCTGTTGTAGTTCACCATAATACCAAAGAACCTAAAGCGAGTTAGATGGCCGAAGAGTCGCGATAGGTCCTAAGAGATCAGGATGAAAAATTTTTTGTCTTACAAAAATAACCTTACAAATATAAAAATATCAATACGATCGTACGTAATGGTTGAATTGAGGTATACAAAGATTAACAAATGAAATTATTTACGAGTAACAATTTTTACTGTATTTTATTATATTTATGAAAATAAATTTATATAAATTATATACGAATCATATCGTGTTATTTCGACACGAGATTTCGATAAAAAATTTTATTTCTCTTTCTTTCTCCCCAACTCCTCCCCCCTTGACAATCAATACGATTGATTTCTGATATATTCTTATTAAATTTGATATTTTAATATTGTGACAATTTTTATCAATTTATTTCTATCAATTAATCGTGCATTTTGAAATCTTTTTGAACAAAAAAGAAAAGAAGAAAAAGAAATTTACAAAAACTATTATGAATAATATACTTTATTTTAATCCACATAAAAATTTCTTTTTTTAACGATCATTATGATCGATTTCTGATATATTCTAATTAAATTTGATATTTTAATATCGTGACAACCTTTATCAATTTATCTCCATTAATTATTCGTATGCTTTGAAATCTTTCTGAACAAGAAAAAAAAAGGGGAAGAAAAAAATAATAAAAAAATTCACATCAACTCTCATGAATCATAGACGTTTATATTCCGATCAACGTAAAAATCAATTTCATCAATAACGATCGTTTACGATTGATTTCTTTATATATTCTTATTAAATCTAATATTATAATATCCTGACAATCTTTATCAATTTATCTTTAATTATTCGCGTAATTTGAAATCTTTCTGAACGAAAAAAAAGAAAAAAAAAAAGAAAAAACCAATGAAGAGATATCGCGTCCTTTCTTTCCTTCTCGCAAAAGATTGAGGACATTTTTATCAAATCAGAAAGAATCGACTCGTCGAGATTTTCGATCCGGATGAATCGTCTCGTATGTATATTTTTCTCTGATTTTTCGAATCTCCGTACACGATGAATAGATAAAATTACGTGACCTCGTTTTCCCGTTGGAAACTCTCTCCTGCCGTCGCATCTCACTCCGTCCCACCACCGACATGTTCCTGCTCCTGCTCCCACCCTCGTTCCTTCTTCCAACCGACCCAACCACCTCCCTTAACCCCCTTCTCTACTTTACCAGCTACCACCTCTACCAGTTTCAACCAACTGACTACACTCGAGGACCGACCGAGAAAATTCCATGTATAATCGCGCTCCTTCTCTAACACTCTTCCCTATTTTTAGATAAACTTCATTTGCATAATAGCTAGCCATGAAAGACCGTAGGAGGCTCGCGCGAACGCAAGCTTCAAATGGCCGAAGGAAAAGGAGAACGGGACTGGCTGCTTTACAATTGAATACAGGAAAAAAAATAGAAAGAAAAAAGAAAAAAACGAGAAAAAGAGAGAGAGAGAGAGAGAGAGAAAAAAAGAGAGAGAAAGAGAGAATGAGTAGAAGGAGAAAGATGGGAGTAACGAAACGAGGTAAAGGACGTTGATGATATTGGTACTATTTCCATTACAGACGCTATTCAAAAGTATTTTACTCCCCACTCCGACCCTCACCCACTCTCCCCCACCACCCAATCCTCTCCCTCTGCCCATTCTTCCCACCTTCGCTAGATTTTGTGATACGTCGTGATTCAAGAAACTAGGACGAGCATGTACTTTTTTTCTTCGAGGTGTTTGATTCCGATTGTACCTACAAACGTGAATAGAGTTCGTTATTTCGATTATTTGTTATCTCACGTATACAATGATAATGATAATAATAATAATAATAATAATAATAATAATAATAATAATAATAATAATAATAATAATAATAATTATAATAATAACAATAATACGTAATACATAATACGTAATAATAATAGTTATATCTTTTTCAAATATAAATATTTTTATAATGACAATGAAATACGTATTAAGAAAAAACGAAATTGCGTTGGAATTGCATAAAAATTGACGATAGTCAAATTAAATATATCATCTAATCATTATTGTTGTCTCATAAGTACATTATCTTTGAACTTCTTAGATTAAGAAAATATATATATATATATATATATATACATCCCCATATAAAGGAAAAAGGGAGAAAAAAGGGAGAGAAAAGTGTTCCGTATCGTTTGAGATAACGAGATATCACAAAACAACATACCAGATGATTCGGAAGGAAATCGAATGAACAGCTTTTTTATCTATTGCTCGATTATGCGTCACGTAATAAAGAAAGATTCTTCTTTGACTGTACACAGGTTTATTCAAAATCGATACTTTCATATAATAAAATAAATAACATGCTCAGAAAAATTAGAAGAAACGAATGTGTTAACGTTTTTTTTCCTCTGTTCCTTTTTTTTTGGAAAAAATAATAAAGGAAACAACGAACAGATATAAGATCTATAACGATTACTTGTCTTATTTTTAATAATTTATTTTTAAGGGATTATTATTATTTTTATTTCTTTTTATATACATATATATATATATATATATATGTGTGTATGTATAATAGATTTCTTTTTTAGAATTTGTTAAAAATTTAATCGACGTACGTATTGGACTTTTGTATGAAAAAAGAAATACGACATTTTCATTGTATATATCAATACAGATATATTTTTATCGATATTTATTTGCATGTTCGTATCATCAATTTTGGAAAAGCCTGTATACATACGTGAAATCGAATCCTATTCTGGAATCGACAGATTCGACAAGAGAGAAACGTGAGATCGGACAATGAGAGAGATAGAGAGAAACAGATAGAGAGAGAAAGAGAGAAAAAGAGAGAGAAAGAGAGAGAAAGAGAGAGAAAGAGAGAAAAAGAGAGAGAAAGAAAGAGAGAGAGAGAGAGAAATAGATAGATGGATAGATAGAGAAAGAGAGAGAGAGAGAGAGAGAGAGAGAGAGGAGACGTTGTTCAGTGAGGAAGCTTACACACTTCCTCCTGTTCTAACTCCCGCGTGCACGCAAGCGCCCGAGCGCTGCGGTTCGCTTCAGGATTTGCGGCTAAACACGTGTTTCCGCGTATTCCCTTGTTGCGCATTTACCGCGAGCATTAACGCCCCGCGGGGTTAACTGACCCTTCTGTTACCTCTAAACCCCAAACCTCCGTCGAA
This sequence comes from Vespa mandarinia, assembly GCF_050613455.1. NCBI lineage: Eukaryota > Metazoa > Arthropoda > Insecta > Hymenoptera > Vespidae > Vespa > Vespa mandarinia. The sequence continues at coordinate 348,924 of NC_140816.1, read as the reverse complement.
CCCCATCCTTCCTCTCAACACCCCCAGGCCCCTGGTCAAACTCCCGAACGGCCGGTCGGTCTATTCTACCGTAGCTAACCCTACTCCCATCGTTTTCTCTCACCGTGCAATTGGATAATTTATTTTCTAAGGGAAGGCCGTTAAACTACCGATTAAACTCCAACTCTGAGTCCTTAGAGCTCTCTGTTAATTGAATGAAAAAAGGGGTCGAGGATATCGCCCGATGGACCGTCGACAATCTGTTTTATCGGTCGAGATCAGCTCTAACGAAATTTTACGGATTCCTTTTGGTAGTCTCGCTTTTACGTTAACGGACTAACGAATCGATTCTTGGCTAGCTGTTTGTTATCGTGGGAACGGAAACATGGAGAGGGTTCTCCGATAATGAAAACTGCGAGAGGGTTGATCAGGTTGATGATTGGAAAAAGTATGCCTCGGAGAATCGATAAAGTAGAAGGGAATGAGTAAACTTGAAAAGGGGAGATTGATCTTTGTCATTTTCTTTTTTTTTTTTTTTTTGATCTTTTTTTGATGGTTTTTGTTTTGTTTTGTTTTTTTTTTTCAATGTTTACCGTTCCTAGATAGGTATATACTTTTTTTTGTACATTTTTATTTTCCTTCAATTTTTTTTCTTTCTTAATTCTTTTTTTTTCTTTGTCCTAAGAATTATTTTCATTCATATTGATTTCTACACGAAATGAATTATTCGAATATAAATGAACAAATAATATCAGTGCTGATTGCATAGTTAATTACAAAAAATATAAGAGTTCGAGGTGAAAGATTTAACAAGAAATTCTTTATATTCGTATCGTTCCAATGTAACGAGAGAGAGAGAAAGAGAGAGAAAGAGAAACAAAGAAAATGAAAAAAGAAAAAAAGACAAAAATGAAGAAGAAGAAGAAAAAACAAACGATGAAACACATTTAATAAATGTAAGTATTGATTTATGGTAAATTCATTTGGCAGTAGAACAGAGTTTTGAGCGAACGGACGAACGTTTCGAAGTTCTGAGAAGAAGCCTGAAGACTTCGGTGATATGTTCTCAAGGAGAACACAATGAATGCTTTATTATTATATTAAAGTATCCACTTTAAACGGTTATACGGTGTAGCGAGCGTTAATAAAGGATAAGCAAACTTTTATGTAGTTTCCAACTTCAGTACTATGACTGTGGTAAGTATTATTCGAAAAGTTACACACAGACACACGTATGTGCATATCTATTTAGGTGTATGTATATATATACACATATATATATATACATATATATGTATATGTATATATATACAGAGAAAGAGAGAAAGAGAGAATGAGAAAGAGGAAAAGAGGGAGAGACCCACGCATTCCGCCATTTTAGTAATGCGGAGGCGTTAGCGAAGCGATCTTTCAAAAATTTCTTCATCCGAAACTTCGTACATGGCGAATCGATTTCCTTTCTTGAGCTTTATACAACGCGCTGCGAACGATCGAAACGTTACTTTCCATTTGACTTGCTTGAAATAAAATGATATCGTAAGATATTTTTGCATCTCATTCTCTACGAAAAAGAAAGAAAAATAAAAAGAAGGAAAATCTTATACCCACGTTCGTTCAAATCGATCCAGTACTACTTTACGAACGAATATTCACGAAATAGTTAAATGAAATAAAATAAATAAAAGCAAAAGAAAAAAGAAAAAGGAAAGAAAAAAAGGGAAAAAGGAAAGCGAAAAATATCTCATCGTACCTACCAAATAATTTACAGAAAGATCCGAGATACCAACATTATTTGCCTTACCGAAGAGACATCATTTTCCTAGCGATTGGTAGAACGTTTGCTAAAATCGAAGTTAGTAAAGTGAATAAAGTAGAAACGTCAACGGCAAGGATCGACCTTCATTTCAGCTTAATTAGCAACTTCGAAAAAACGCACTCTTACGAATTTCATCCTCAAATGACTAAAATTCATTCCTTCTCTCTCTTTCTCTCTCTCTCTCTCTCTCTTCTTCTTTCCTTCCTTCGTCTATTTGTCTCTCTCCCTCTCTTTATCTATCTATCTATCTCTCATTCTCTCCCTCTCTCTCTATCACGTCCTTTAAACGAATGTTACAAAAATTCAACGAAGCGTATAAAAAACCTCGAAGGGTATTAATTAAATTATCAGAAACTTTCGAGGATCTCTAGGACGGTAGCCGAGAGGGGGAAAGAAAAGAGAGGGAGGGGAGGTAACAGAAAGAAGGAAGAAAATGGAAAAGTATATACATATACATATATATATATATGTATGTATATATATATATATATATATATATATATATATATATATATATATACGAAGGAAAAAGAAAAAAGACAAAAGAGAGAAAGAGAGAGAGAGAGAGAGAGAGAGAGAGAGAGAGAGAGAGAGAGAAGTCTGTTCAAGGCTTACATATCCAGCGCGTTTTAATAGGGCGAGAGAACGTGGCCGTCGGCAGTAAGTAGTATAAGCTACCATTAGTCCGCCGCCTTGTTTTCTCCACTAGGAAAAACTTCTATTGAAACCACGATTCCCCTACCACTGACATCACCACTACCATCACCACCACCACCATCATCACTATCACCACTACTACATAACCACCACCACACCACCACTACCAATACCCCCACCGTTCCTTTCCCCTCTCCATAATGTTCACTTACACATTTACTTCTCACGTAAACGCGAACGTTTTGTTTCCGTCGTGCGTTCTCTTCTTCTTCTTCAACACCCTCTCTCTACGTCCCTCTTCCTCCACTCACTCCTCTTCCTCGATCCCACTTGCCTCGCTCGCCCGTCGACTACCACCATCACCACCACCATCACCCATACGTCCCTCCCCCTTTATTCCCCACCATTTTTTCGTCTCTTTCTCTCTCTGTTTCTCTCTCTTTCTTTTTTCTGCGTGATACTCGCGACAAGAAATGCAGATTTCGAGAAAAACTTTCCCCGTTGGTTCCTCCACCACCCCATTGTTCTCCGTTTCGTTCAACGAATGAGCGTCTAGATACCGATGAGCACGTCCTTCTTTTCTTTTTTTCTTTCTTTCTTTCTTTCTTTCTTTTCTCTTTTTTTTTGTTTTTTCTTTTTTATTATCCTTTTGTATTCCGAGGTTGTGTTTAAAGTTAATTTTAAATAATAATTATAAAAAACAGACACAACATTAGCAATAATCAGTTAAATCGATCGAAGAACGAACTTTTTTCTTCTTTTCTTTATTTCATTCATAATCTTATTAGATAGTATTATGATATTTAAATTTATTATTATATCTAATTATTATTATTTATAACAAATATATGTATGTATATTTTCTTATATTATTTATATTACATATATAGATTTACATGTAAATCTACTTAAACATAGATTTTTCATAGATTGAGAAGAAAAAACTTAAATTCTATCAGAATGAATACGGAAATTAATTTCCAAGTTATGAGACTTTCAAGTATGATCTTCATGTACTCGAGTTATGTTCATTTCCTGGAATTATGATAAACTCGGTTGACATTTCCTTATAACGTAGGAATTTTCGAAATGTCCATTTCCTGGTTGAATACATTATTTCACCTCGTCGTCTCCATTAAATTACGAGAATGTTCCAAAATATGCCTTATTTATGATTGTGAATATGGTAATCCATTTTGCGAATGTTAAAGATAATTCATTAGAACAAAAGATTCAAGCAGACATGGTTACGTATTCGAACATAATTTAACTAGTGTTATCGGATTTAATACCGATAAATAAAATGAATATAATTGAAATGTACTAAGATCGTATTTGAATTTGTTCTAACTAAGAAATTAAATATATTTCCCAAGAATCATGTTGATAAAGTCTGTGCAATTTTTTTTCTTCTTTTCTACATATGAAAAATCCTTTGTTAAAGTTCTGCCGTGTAGTTATCTTTATCATATATATACACACACACACATATATATATATATAGATATTTGTGTATATATATATATTTTTTTTTGTTTTTATTTCACTTTTCCATAATGTTTTCCTTCACCATTCAAATCATATCGAGTCATGCAAGATGGACGAAGCCACTTGGAAAATTTGATTTAATAGAAAAACGTAAGGTAGATATCGTACATTCTCTTCGCGAGGCTGAATCATGAAAAGCATTTTATATAATACACTGAGAAGAAAGTTATACGTTTCTTAAAAATCCTCGATACAAGTAAAAGAACAAAGTTTTTCATGAATCTCTTATATCTCTTGCGAACATTTATGATTATCACTTATAAATTTCTTTCTCCTTTTCTTTTTTCTTTTTCTCTTTCTTTCTTATCGATTTAAAACTTAAATATTTCCAAACGGCATTTATACAAACGTATATTACATACATACAAACGTATATTAAATACATACAAACGTATATATAATATATATATATATCGTCGAACGAACCGAAACAATCGGCTGAATTCGGCTGTACGATATAAAAAGAAAAGCATCAAAACGTTTGAGAAAGAGAAAAGAAAATGGAAAAGAGAAAGAGAGAGAGAGAGAGAGAGAGAGAGAGAAGTTAGACAGGGACGTAACATCAACGTAAGATATCCAATGTAGAAGGATCATCGAAACGTAAAAAAAAGAAAAGAGAAAAACAAAAAGAAAAAAGGACGTAACCTAAATACAAATTATAAGCGAAACGTTTATTAATGCAAGAACGGAATCAACGATTTAACGCAAACAAACCTGTTTTCTTAAAAACGACCTCACGTTTTTACCAAGTGTCTCATCGTAATCTCCATTCTCATCTTCTCTTTTTCCTTTTTTTCCTTCTTTCTTTCTTTCTTTTTTCTTTTTTACACCACGAGGATGAGGAATTAAAAGCTTAAGGATGAAAATTCGTTGCTTCCGAGAAGGATCCACGACGTTTTAATCCAGCTCATTCGAAAAATCGATTCGTGAGTCTTAACTTCTCTCTCTTTCTCTTTCACTCTCTCTCTCTTTACCTATCTATCTTTCTTTCTATATATATATCTCCTTCTCTCTTTCTCTTTTCCTTTCATATACATAATCGATGGTTCCCGAAAAATGTCGTCGAACGTTCATGTTGAAAAAGGATGAAACTGAATAGGAATTAAAAGGGGTTTGAATAAGAGCGAGAGAGGGTTGAAACGAACGATCGGAGTGTAACACGAAGGGTAGCAGTACCCTACGCGATCGATCGATCCTTTCTCTCTCTCTCTCTCTCTCTCTCTCTCTCCCTTCCTCTCCCCCTTACACACTTCACTTCCGTTGGCTTCTCACGTTCAATCCGCTTGAAAACGTTTTCGCGCATCGGCGTCTCTCTCGCGTGTGACTTCGGCTCGTCGAGTCGCCCTCGCATCGCCATTTATTCGACCTAACTTTGGTGGAACTTTAAATTGTCGCCTTAATGAGTCGGTCGAAGTTACATTACTCTCGTCGTAAACTCGTGAGATTTGTTCCGCGATCTTCCCTTCCTCCCTTTCTCTCTTCTAACCTCTATCCCTGCTACCCTCTCTTTCTCTCTTTCCCTCTCTCTCTTTCTATCTATCTCTCTATCTCTATCTCTATCTTTATCTCTATCTCGAAAATCCGATTCTTTTACCTTCCGAACAACGTTTTCCCTTCCTAGTTGTTCGAAGGCGTAATTTAGAGAACACGAAGGATTCGTTGTAATTAAGTAGCGAATAGCTGTTTAAGATAGTGTGTCAGATAAAAAGAGAAAGAGAAGGAGAGAGAAATAGAGAGAGAGAGAGAGAGAGAGAGAGAGAGAGAGAGAGAGAGAGAAAGAAACTTACGTATCACCCTTTCCTTTTCTTTCTTTCTTTGTCGCTCTCTCTTTCCCTCTCTCTCTCTCTCTCTCTCTCTCTCTCTCTCTCTCTCTCTCTCTCTCTATCTCTTTCTTACACATAGACATATATATATACACACCACTCTCTCTCTACTTCTCTCTATCTCTCATTTTCCTCTTTCTCAAAGTCGATCGTAAAGTCGAAAAACGATATGGAGTTTGTGATCTATATGCATGTACATACACACATACATATATATCGTATGTATATGCATACATACGTGCACACACACAAATGTATATCTATAAAGAGGATGAAGATGTCCGTACGTCTGTGTGTGTGTGTGTGTTAGTGTCTGTGTATATATGTATGTTTTGTTTGCGTGTGTAACTGTAGAAGATCGCTCGGACTCGTAGTACGCTTCGATTCGCCGTGGCACTCGGGCACGTCCGAGAAACAAATTTCAAGTTTCGAATCTACTTCTCTAACCCTCCCTCTCCACATCCACATCCACCACCCATACTTTCTATCCCCTTTTTGCCCTCTTCTTTCCGTTGGAAAATTCGAAGTCCATGATAAAACGTCACGGCTCGTGATTAGAATGCCTCGCGTTACGATGGATAAAGAAAAAGAAGAAAAGAGAACGTGAGAGAGAGAGAGAGAGAGAAAGAATGAGAAAGAAAGAAAGAAAGAAAGAAGAAAAGAAGGATTGGAGGTTGAAAAGGGCTTGAACTTGTTACATACGTCTCGTAGCCGTTCGGATGCGGAATATCAAATTACGACATCCTGGATTACGACGTAAAAGGAGGATTTGCATCTGACGATTTCTCTTTCTTTTTTCTTTAATTTTTTTCCTCTCCTTTTGCTCTTTTTTCTATTTTCTTTTTTTCTCTAGCTATCTCAATTTCTTTCTCTCTCTCTCTCTCTCCCTCTCTTTCTCTCTTCTTGTTTCGAATATTTTTATCTAAACGTTAATCAATCGTTTCGTCGATATGTATATTTTATGTTATTTTTATTCATATCGAAGAACAACGTAGACATTCCAATACGAAAGTATGAAATCTCAAATTCATTGAAATGGAAAGACAAAACAAAATAAAGCAAAAACAAAAAAGTAATAAAAAAGGAAAATGAAAAAGAGAACGCAAAGAAAAACGAATTGATCAATGCTTTTTCGACTGGAAAGATTCGACCGAACGATTTTCCAAGTTTACATTTACCTCAATTCGGTACTAGCGACTCGTAAATACACCATCGTAAATTATAGCTTTGAGTAACATCAGACTGCGGTAAATTTGACAAATTGAAGGCGTTTAAAACGTTGATGGAACCGGTCTAATTAGACAGTTGGACGATCGCACTCTGTATATACATATATATATATATATATTTTTGTATGTATGCCTGCATGTTGGCAGAAAAATTTAGCCGAATTTACATCCTGATAAGTAGTAATCACCAACGACTGCATTTGGAGAATTGAAGATAAAACATTATTACGTGTCTGTACTTTTACGCGAACATACAAAAACCAATTGAAATGTTTTTATTAAATATCTCACAATCAGTTACCGAAATGTTTTAAACGAAATTTTTATATACATATATTTTTCTTTTCTCTTTACTTCTTTTTTTTCATACACTTCTACACAATATCACGTATTATATTTATATTTTTAAAAAAATTTCTTTCATATGTAGATATGTATATGTGTGTGTATGTATGCGCGCAGGCGTGCACACGTGTATTGTGATATCTCGAAATAATATTTTTTTATGCTGGCTATCTTACAAAAAAAAAAAAAGAAAGAAAAAGAAAATAAAGGAAAAAAAAAAGTAGGTACGATAGCAAAAGTTTGGGGTCGTTTAACAAAGATAGAAAGAGACGATGCGCGAGAAGAGACAAAGAGAAATAAAAAAAGAAAAAAGATGGAACGCAGAAGATCGTAATCGCACTTTTCAGCGCGACTCCCAACGGATCGTCGCTCATTTCCTTCAATGGGAGTTCGCTTTAAAAGGCAAAACTTCCCTTTTTTTTATTTTTTTTTTTTTCATTGCGCACATTGGCGCTCTTTCTCCCTCTCTCTCTCTCTCTCTCTCTCTCTCTCTCTCTTTCTCTCTTTCTTTCTCTTTCTCTCTCTTTCTCTCTTTCTCTCTCTTTCTCTCTCTGTATCTTCTATCTCTTCTCGAGCGATCCGTTGATCCTTTGATTTTTCTTTTTACTTTTTTTTTTCTTTTACGAGCTAATAATTTATCGGTGAACACGACAAAGAGACAGAAGAAAGACACTTTACTACTTTGAAGTCAAAGCAACCAACTCCTCTATTGCTTTTTTTGCGTTTTATATATTTTTCTTGTTTTTTTTAATTATTCTTTTATTTTTTATTTTTATTTTTTTACTCTTTCCCACTCTACCTATGCTCTCGAAAATGTATCGTCACCGCAAGCCGCGCGGGTTTCTTTTTCTCTTCTTTTCAGACTTTTCTAACAAATACATTCGCTTTCGTTGTTGTTTAACAATTTGACGGTATACCTTTTAGATTTGGGTACTTGATCTAATGAAAATATAATATATGTATGTACATATGTATGTATACATCTTCGAAAAATCTTACGTGAAAGAAATCGTTTGCTGTCGAGAAACAAAACTTGCATCTCAAGGTCATGTTTACGCTTTTAAACAAACGTATTCGAGACGTTCTCCTTTATACTATCCCAAGAAAAAACAAGCAAAATAAAAGAGAAAGAAAGAAAAAAGAACTAAAGAAAAAGTAGACCGTTTCTTAACTATAAATAATATAATAAAAACTTTGGATCAATCGATTATCTCTTAACGATATACAAAACAAAAAATCAATAATTTTATTGATTAAAAATCAATAAATTCTTTATCTTGGAATCGAGACAAAAAAAAAAGAAAAGAAAAAAAAGAAGAATAAATCTTCTCCATCTTATTTATTTCTCTTTATTACATTTTACGACAGCTCCTTATAAGTTCGAACAATACAGTAAATTCATGAAGTACAATAAACCCGAACGTTCAACCTCTATCTCCTTACCCTTCATCTTATACTCGAAAATATAATTTGTTTGAAAATTTTATTTCGTTCGTTTGTTCAAGCATCGTTGTCGTCCTCGTCATCGTCCTCGTCGTCACCATTGCTGCCATCTCTTCGAACTTTTAGATAAAAATAAAGAAACGCGCGAAAATTACAAGCGATTATTATAATAGTGAACAGGGACGTAAAAGTAAATAATACGTGGCCGATGTTCGTGGAGGCTTGTTCAAGTGCGACGGATTTACGGTGCGTTTCGAAATCTCGAAACTCCCTTCTCTCTCTCTCTCTCTCTCTCTTTCTCTCTCTCTCTCCCTCTCTTTCGTACACTTAAAACTCGCGAAACCGTTGTTACCACCTCTATCCCCTGAACCTCTTTCTCTCTCTCTTTCTTTCTCTCTCTCTCTCTCTCTCCCTCTCTCTCCCTCTCTCTCCCTCTCTCTTCATTTCTTTCTTTCTTTCTCTCTTTCACTACCCTTCTCTCCACAACTACTAGCACCATTTCCTCCACCTCTTCGTTGGCATCTCCCCGGCACTTTCGAGCTCGAGGAAACTCGGCCGATTACATCGAGCTCTTTCCCTGGAGCCAATCCCGGCCTCACCGGCAGCAACCACCCCGCGTGCACCTTTCTTCTTCGACCCTCTACACGCACATACACACACACACACAGATACGCACAGAAAGAGAAATACAGAGATAGAGATAGATAGATAGGTAGATAGATAGATAGATAGATAGATAGATAGATAGATAGATAGAGAGAGAGAGAGAAAGAGAGAGAAAGAGAGAGAAACAGAGAGATAGAAACAAAATGTGTGTATGTGTGTATGTATGTAAGAGAGAAACAGACACAAAACTTCTAGAAAGAAGAAAGTCGACGAAAGCAACTCTTGGCCTCGTGCAACACAACCCGTCCATCCGTCCTATAGTATGTTTACTCGCGTGTTCTAACCCCGTCAGCATCGTGCCACGTCGGATCCGCCAAACAAATCGATCTTCGTCCACTTCCGTCCTGACGAAATGGTTTCAACCGGATTTTCTTTCCGAAAGAAGTAGTAACGTAGTAACCTACCCTACTCTATCCTACTCTATCCTATCCTATTCTATCTTACTCTATCCTACTTTACCAATTGAAGAAGGGTTTATTATATATCTTTTTTTTTTGTTTGTCATCTTTAGATATTAATAAACGTTTGTACGTTTCCACATTATCAACGAGATTTAGTATCGCCATGAAAAAATGTATTTGTCGTTAGACCTTTGAAGAATACTTTGATCTTGAGAGACTGTAACGTTTACGTATGCAAAATAGACAAATTAGCCAGGTGTATGCTTAACAGGATAATTACAAATGGTAATAGTTAAGAGCTAGCTTGCTACCGAAGCTAGTCGGTAGGTAGATGTGAAAGGAGGAGGAGAAAAGGGGTTGGAGGTGCTACAGTAGACAGGCTGGATTAAATTAGATAATTAGATTAGGATAACGGCTCTTTGCACGTCAAGCTCTTTTGCAATTATTTCGTGAAAAATTCTCGTCCGGTGGTGGACGAAGACGTTGATATTAAACGGATATCATCTTCCCCCTCTCATCGCCCCTTTCATCCATCCATCCATCCATCCATCCAACCAACTAACCATCCATCCATCCATCCATCCATCCTCCCCCTCTTCTTAATTCAATAAGTTCTACGGATAATAACGCGAGAGGTATGATAATCGAATATTCAGAAGCGTCGGACGTTAACTAATTTTGACGATCCTAATCACGCGTCCGTGAGTTCTGAAATGTAAATTCGGCATCCATTATCTCTATCTGGAATCAAGATATTTCATTGGTCAGTCCTACCGGAGGTTTAACCGAATTTTATCTTTTCCGGTCGAGGCGATAGAATCGTTCCGTTATGAATTCTATTATTATCGATTTTTATAACGTTGATATAAAGCTTATGGACTAACGTATTCGATCGATCGAAAACGTAAAATAAGTTTCGCGACGACGTGAAAATTAACGCTTGCCAAAAGCGTTTCTCCTCCTCCTCCTCCTCCTCCTCCTCTTCTTCCTCTTCCACCACCTCTACCTCCTTCTGTCCCCCCTGTTCCCCCACGGCTATCCCGCTTTTGTTCGTTTAACGATCGGTACGTTAACGCGTACGAGAACGAGTATTTGAACTTGTAAGACATCCTAACATCAATTTCGATCAACTAGTAACAAGTTTACTTACATGTCCAATGATCGGCCACGTTGAACGCCTCGCTTATGTGTACCAACCACGTTCGCACCACCAATCAGGTATCAGGAGATTCTCCACAAATACAAATACCAGTCATAGAATAGTTCACCGAAGTAGTTAGCACTCGCTTGACAACCGGGTATGCAACTTTGTTGATCTTCCTGCTGGACAACGACAAGTCAAAAGCTTTTCTCACAGTTCTCACATTTGTGTATGTAAGTTCCACTGTACGTTATAATATGAAAACACTTATAAAAAAATCGAACAGATCACAAATAATAATAACGATATGTTCGTTTTCTCACTCTTCGGTTATCTTCGTTCTATCTATCCTCGATAGAATATTAAAACAATTCGACAATCATTCACAAAGCGATTCCCGATGATAAGTACTTTTCGTTTCACTCTCAATTTCTAATTCTCTATTGAACACGACGAACAAAGTTCGCTTTAGTTTATTATTATTTATATATATGTGATATGAAACTTGGAACTTAAGAAACGATTGAAAGGAAAGGATAAGAAAGAAATAAAGGGAGAAGGAGATAGATAGATAGATAGATAGATAGCCAGATAGATAAATAGATAAATAGATAGATAGATAAATAGATAGATATATAGATAGATAGATAAATAGATAGATAGATAGATAGACAGACAGATAGATAGATAGGTAGATAGATAGATAGATAGATAGATAGATAGATAGATAGATAGATAGATAGATAGATAGATAGATAGTCAGATAGATAGATAGATAGATAGATAGATAGATAGATAGATAGATAGGCAGGCAGGCAGCAGGCAGGCAGGCAGGAAGGAAGGAAGGAAAGTTGGGGGAGAGAAGGAGGGTAGTCCAAAGCGAGGAGTCGGCTCGAAGAGGGGTGGAGCAAAAGGGGAAACGCTTTGGGGGTGGTTCAAGGGGTGCCTCGCGAGCTGGATGTTGAGATATATCTCGTGTACTCGCTGCTTTGATCCTTTGTCTATACTCCTATATTTAACTCTGTCTATATGTACATATAACTCTCTCTTTCTCTCTCTCACTCTCTTCCTCTTTCTCTCTCTTCTCTCTTCTTCTCTTTCTGTTTCTTTCTACTTCTTCTTCCTCTTCTTCTTTCTATCTTTATCTCTCTATCCCTCTCCCTCTCTCTATCTCTCTATCTCACTCTATCTCTCTATCTATCTATCTATCTGTCACATAGATCTCCTTAAATCGAAGGGAAACGATTCGTAACGTCAACTCGTAATTCAGCGAATGCGTTTAGAGCGGCGTGGCTGGTGCACGGCTCACTCTTGACGCCACTACAGCTGCCGATGGTACTGGCTCTCTTTCTGGATTCGGCTCTACCACTGGCACTGGCACTGGCACTGCCTCTGCTTCTGCTCTTGCTCTTGCTCCACTCCGCTATGCCTGCGCAGCACCCGACCCGGCCAAACCCAGACCCGGCGTGTAGGTACCGCGGGCTCGCACTCGAGCTCCGGCTACCCTAGCTGCTCCATCCCCCACCACCCCCCTCTCTCTCTCAAGCTCAGGCGGCGCGCAGTGCCGAACCCACCACTATTCGCACCCCTTCGTCTATCCCCACCACTACTTTCCATTTCTATCTCCTTTACTCATCTTTCTTTCTTAGTTTCTTCCTTTCTTTATTTCTTTATTTCTTTATTTCTTTATTTCTTTATTTCTCCCTCTCTCTCTCTTTCTTTGTCTCTCTCTCTCTCCCCCTCTCTCTCTCTATCATGTTTGCTCTCTTTCTTTATTTCTTTTTTCTTTTTTCTTTCTTTCTTTCTTTCTTTCTTTCTTTCTTCCTTCCTTCCTTCCTTCCTTCCTTCCTTTCCTCTTTCTCGTCTTATTTCTCATTTGATTTTATTACCTTACACATCATGTCTTTTGTTGTATCTTCTTTCTTTGGGCTTTTCTCTCTTTTTCTCTCTCTCTCTCTCTCTCTTTCTAGATTTTTTTCTTTTCTTTTGTTTTTTTTCTTACTATGTATGACCATGTAATTTGTTCTATCTAATAGTTTCGCCTCTTTTTCTTTCTCTCTCTTTCTCTCTTTCTCGCTCTATTTTGCTCTCTTTTCTCTCTCTCTCTCTCTCTCTCTCTCTCTTTCTCGCTCTATTTTGCTCTCTTTTCTCTCTCTCTCTCTCTCTCTCTCTCTTTCTCGCTCTATTTTGCTCTCTTTTCTCTCTCTCTCTCTCTCTCTCTCTTTCTCTTTCTCTCTTTTTCTCTCACAATTAAATTTTCTTCCTAAATGGCTTCTGTTTTAATCCAACTTTTTCACTCATCCCCACCCTCACATTCATTTTTATTCAATATTCCTATAATTTGCAATGTCTAAAAATGAACAGAATAAATTCCGGGATTTTTTATCGGTCCTTAATTATACGTTTAATAACTTTATATAGTGCCCTATCGTTCCATCATATTTACATTAACATTATCAGCTACCTTCGTTCGCTGTCGTTAATTAGTTAGCTACTACACTTCATCGATTCTTAGGATATTCTTTTACTTTAAAGAGCAGTCATCTACAACGATAAATTCGATTCTCCATCTTTCTCTCTTCTTATCCTTCAGTTGCACCACTCTCGTCCACTCGAAAGGGCGAGTCTTCGACGTTTCTTCGAACCTACCCAAAGAATTTCGCTTATTCGCGAAAGTCCTTCGTCGATCTTTCCCTCTTTTCCACCAAAGTCTGACCGATCGAACTTTGCTAACTCACGATTCTCTCTTTCCCTCTTTCTCTTTCTCTCTCTCTCTCTCTCTCTCTCTCTCTCTCTCTCTCTCGTTCTCTCGTTCTCTCATAGATGCTAAAGGATTTTGGCAGAGCTCTCGTCGTTCTTGTTTCTCTTTCTATCTT
>NC_140816.1:322500-327500 GCF_050613455.1 Vespa mandarinia | reverse complement strand
AAACGAGACTGTAAATAAAAAAAGAGAAATAGAGAGAAAGGAAGAAAAGACGAATAATCCACGTTTATCGTTTTTTCCTTATTAAAACATACATACATTAATGTTATCTAGTAATGAATAAAATGAGCGTTCCAATCAGATGAACACATATCTACAGGATGTAATCAATGATCATCATTCGAATGAAATAATTTATTTTAATAGAAACATTGAAATGACATGTTTCAATATAAACGAAATCGCATAAAAGAAATGTAGTTTTTTCTTTTTCTTTATTTTTTTGTTTTTTGCTTTTTTAATGACTTTCAACTCGAAGTCAAATATTTTGTAAACGGTAGATAAACATTTTTCTTCTCTCATACTCTCCTTCTCTTTCACCCTTTCAAAATCGGTAAATAAAAAGTTATAACTAATGACTATAGTTCATAACTCATGCTAACGTACATATTTTAATGCCCGTACGTCGGCCGTACATACCAAAAGAGAGAAAGAACATTTTGACAAATGATAAAGGGAAAAATGAATGTGAAGGTGGTAGATGTAAATCTGGAGTAGGTGTGTTCCGTTTAAATTAAATAATGCAAACCTAAACAGTAATACTTGTGTATAGACATGTATAAGTAAATATAAAAATACAAGTGTACGATAAATACATATGCATTATGAATATATAGTGGATAAAAGAAGAGAAGAAAAAGAAAAATCGCGCGCACACACGCATACACAGACACACATACATATAAAAAGAACATGTTAATGAGTATAAAAAAATAAATGAGCCGTTTTATATTTTAATTGGCATGAGTCATCCTTTTCCTACTTTGCAATATTTAAAGTTTAACATATTAATATTTGCAAAAATATTATGAGAGATTTATTGCGAAGAAATGTAATTAACATTAATATATACGAATATATCAAATATTCATCATTTACCCTATCGATAAATAAGTAATTCTTCGGAGATAATTTTATGGTCATAGATAAATGAACGGATCTATACATGTACATATATATATATAATTTTATTATATATATTATTATATATATTTTATATATATATATGATTTTATAACGAGAGATCTTAAATAGAAATAATTTTTATGAAAGTATAAAGAAATATATAAAGTAACGTGAAATTTTTTGCATTATCCTTTCTATATTAAGAAATAGAGTGAGAGAGGGAGAAAAAGAAAGAAAGAGAGAGAGAAAATAAGAGAAATAGAGATAGAGAAGCTTTTTCCTTCTTTCGAACGTGAACACATCAAGAAACGCAGAAAAATTGACCGATGACGATGTCGAGAAAATCCACAAAAATCCTTCCTGTCGTTTGGACGCGAGAACGAGATGAATGAGAGAACGACGTCCACGTCGTTTCGTGATTTATCGTTTGTGATTCGTACGACGCAAACGCGTTACGTGGAAGATAAAGATAAAGAAAGGGAAGAGAGGAAAGAGAGAAGGTTTTGGATTCAAGTCGAATACGAGAAGATAATGACAGTGAATTTCGTGCACCATGAGAAAATTTATCCTATTTTCATTC
Source organism: Vespa mandarinia (assembly GCF_050613455.1). NCBI lineage: Eukaryota > Metazoa > Arthropoda > Insecta > Hymenoptera > Vespidae > Vespa > Vespa mandarinia. Next base: position 325,957 of record NC_140816.1, on the reverse strand, counting down.
TTCATTTTCTTTTTCTTTTGAAAATTAGCAGAAATAAAAGCATCAAAAGCAGTAACAGTCGTCGTCGGTCCTCAGTCGTCAATCGTCAGTCGTCAGTCGTCAGTCGTCAGTCGTCAGTCATCAGTCGCTGTTTTACTCGAATCTCTAAACCTGTTTAGTCTACTAAACGTTCGCGTATTTAGACGAACAAGTTGAACAATCGAACATCCTCGAATTTTGTCCCTTTGTAACACATTGACTCATACTAACGAGAACGACAATGACTATAATAACGACAATTATTTTGAAAATATTTCTACAATTTTTCACATTAATCTTACAGTTTGTAAAAGAAGAGAAATAGTGATTTTTTATTATTAAAAAAATATATACATATATATACTCTCTCATTTAATTACTTTGTCACTCATGTTAAAAATATTAATCATTTAAACGAACTACCTATCTATCCATTTTGAATGAAAACATTTAATATGTTAATCCTAGCCATATACATACCTACAATACATATGTAACATATGTTACACGTAGTCCCACGTTAAAATAATATTTTCCTCGGAATAAGACATTCATCATCCTCTTAACATGCATTCGCACGGAACGTAATTCTATCATTCGGTTATGAATACAAAGCTTTGATATTAATACCACGAAGGCTTTAACTACGAAAGTGCTACACTCGGTTGGTACGATCATCTTAACCGAGTGGCTAACTCCCATAAAATAGACGTAGCTACTCGAAACTTCAGTACTGTCTAACTCTCAAAGACGATATTACACGACGCCAAGTCGTTTGAATCGGATCTACGATTGACTCCCTACGGATTAGCGAACTTGCGTTAATCGTAAATTCACGTTAATACATATTACATGAGGACATGAAGAGGGGATGAAGAGGAATAAAGAGAAAAGAGCAGAAAAAGAAAAGAAACGAAAAAAAAAGAAAAAAGAAAGAAAGAAAAGAAGGAAGGAAGGAAGAAAGAAAAAAAAAGAAAAAGGAAGAAAAAGGAAGGTGCAAGCAGAAATGGACGAAGCCCTTGCTAATTGCGATTAGATTCGACCGGCGACGACGGAGTTTCATTTCTTAAAACGAATTGACTCGAATTAACGTTACCAACCCATCCTCTTCCCTCCCTATCTCCACCCCATAGTTTTTACTACGACGGAGTACGTATTACCAGGTATAGCACTCGAGCTCTATAAATGAATACCCAGACTATCCGAAGGAAACACTAATTTGACCCACTTTCTTTTTTAGATATATCAGAGAAATCGATAGCTCAGTAAAGAACACGCGCCCAAATATCTATGTGTGTGTGTTTATGTATGTATATATTTGAGAGAGAAAAAGAGAGAAAGAGAGAGAGAGAGAAAGCTTCAGTATGGTAGCCGGTTGTTAACGATTCCGTCACGAAAGCCCTTTCGAAGGGCAGCTCTTCGTACGGTTAACGTTCACGATACTTTTCTCTTTTTAACGAAATATCGATCGAGGCAAAAATCTCATCGGTGGATCTACGGATATCTCGAAAAAAAAGAGAATGAGAGAGAGAAAGAGAAAAAGAGAAAGAGAGAGAGAGAGAGACGAAGCAAATGTTGAGAAGAAATCTTCAGAAGATGGAAGTATCGACGTTTCATCTGTCCAAACGAACACTCGATACGACAGCAATGGGTCATCGATTTTCGAGGTAATAATAATAATAATAATAATAATAACAATAATAATAATAATAATAATAATAATAATAATAATAATAATAATAATAATAATAATAATAATAATAATAAAAATAATGATAATGATAATGATAATAATCATAACGATAATTATAATGAAAATAATAATAATAATAATAATAGTAATAATGAGAATAAGTAAGGAAATATAAATTTTGTTTAAAATTTTTTTCCTTCGATCAAAAAATGTTAACGATAAGGACAGAGCGAAAGAAAAATAATAATGATTATCTTAAGAGACAGTGAATAACGTAAAAGAAGGAAAATAACAAATAAATAAATAAAAATAAAAATAAAAGATCACTACTATTCGTATTTGATTTTCACTGCGTATTCGATTTTCATGATTTTTTATTCCTCTTTTTTTTTTATAGGGAAAAGAAAAAGAGGAAAAAGAAGGAAAGAAAAGAGAATAAAAAAAGAAGAAAAAAATATAAAAGAAAGCCGAACGTACCTTCGTTTTTCCTGAAAATGCAGGCTGCTGGATCGTTGAGATGTCACAGTGATAAATGTTAAAAGTCGTACGATTTATCGCGCATTAGATATTACATTTTCGGCATAATGTTAGAAAAGGGGTAGGAACACGTCCAGCGGTGCAAAATCCATTTTTACGATGGAGCACACGAAGCTGTGCTTTCTATCGGTTTCTCTCTCTCTCTCTCTCTTTCCCTCTTTTTCTCAATGTCTCTCACTCTCTCACGTATCTCACGTATCTCGATCGTAATGTAACGCGTACAGATTTCATGAACGATTCAAAAGTGAAGCTAATGGCGCGCTAGAAACGACGAAAAGTCGCATGAACGATGAGAGTTGTACTCCTTCTCTCTTTCTCTCTCTCTCTCTCTCTCTCTTTTGCTCGCTTACTGAAAAATGTACATGTTTCAGTAGCCTCAAAGCTTTGACGCAGATTTTCGTTAAACCACCTAACGTTTACATTCTATCGTTCCTTGCAAGATACAATAATGTAGTATATATTCTTTCTTTAACATTTTCCGTTTACTATTGCAACGTGTACTAATTTTTCTTTCTTTTCTTTTCTCTTTCTTTTTGTTTTATTTCTTTTTTCTATTTTTTGTTTCATTTCTTTTCGATAAAAATCTTATGACAAGTAAGAACTTAATTAATATTTATTCTTCATAAAAGGAAAAGGTTAATAATTATTGAAATTAAAGGAAAATTATTTGAAAGTATCGACGTTGCTAATTTCAGGATAGGAGAAGTAAGCTGTAAATGACAACAAAATAAAAAGAAAAAAAGTACATGTTCAATGTATCGTACCCAGTCAGAGGAGTCTCGATGAAAACGATAAAATGATGCGTCTGCATTCAATGATAATGTAATTACAAAATGTACCGATGGATTATCATAACGGACGGGGAGTCACAGATCAGATTTTGTTCGTGTGATCCGTAATCCTACTACAACGACGCAATCCTAGGACGATTGATATCGACATTACAGCGTGAATCATCTCTCGTAAAATTCATTACCTTGGTATATCATATCTTCGATAGCTTTCGTAGAGAGAACGATAGAGAGAGAGAGAGAGAGAGAGAGAGAGAGAGAGAGAGAGAGAGAGAGAGAGAGAGAGAGAGATAAAGAAAGATAAAGATAAAGAGGAAAAGAGAGAGAGAGAGAAGCTATTATCCATGGTGTAAATGTAAAAAGAAAGAAAACAGAAATAAAGAAAAAAGAGAAGACTTCTCCCTTCAACCCTTCCCTA